>NW_017306285.1:2989317-3012672 GCF_000935625.1 Nanorana parkeri | reverse complement strand
CACAGCCCCTGGAAGTGATTAGGTGGCTTCACAGCCACCCAAATTTCTTTAAGTGTAAAGCCAACAGAGGAATGGGAGATCTAACCCTTCCCCCACTCCATCCAAATCCTTAGATTTTATGATGTCATGTGTAGGAAAGAAGTATTATTATTTCTGCATTTGTAATATGAGGAGCTCTGTATTCATTTTCTCCCATTTCTACTGACAAATGCTGAAATAAAAAGAGTTTTTATTCTCCCGGAGGAACACTTGAAATGATGATTCGGCCAGAAATGACTATTTGATGTGTCGGTGGAGGCGGGCGCGCTGAGGATACCTATAGGGAATCTAAGGGGTATATTAAGGGAACGTTACATTTACCTTGATCGGGTTTATTTGATTTTTGCATGCTTGCTGCACCATATTGCTGGTGTCTTATTAGAAGTATATGTCTATACATGCTCCTCTAATGGCTTCCTGTATATTACTGCAACACCCATCCTCTTTCATGACACATAGAGGGCACTGAGCGTATCCAACCAGACCCATAGACCCTCACTGAGCGTATCCAACCAGACCCATAGGCCTGCACTGAGTGTATCCAACCAGACCCAAAGCCCTGTACTGAGTGTATCCAACTAGATCCATAGACCTGCACTGAGCGTATCCAACCAGACCCATAGACCTGCACTGAGTGTATCCAACCAGACCCATAGACCTGCACAGAGTGTATCCAACCAGACCCATAGACCTGCACTGAGTGTATCCAACCAGACCCAAAGCCCTGTACTGAGTGTATCCAACTAGATCCATAGACCTGCACTGAGCGTATCCAACCAGACCCATAGGCCTGCACTGAGTGTATCCAACCAGACCCATAGATCTGCACTGAGCGTATCCAACCAGACCCACAGACCTGCACTGAGTGTATCCAACCAGACCCACAGACCTGCACTGAGTGTATCCAACCAGACCCAAAGCCCTGTACTGAGTGTATCCAACTAGATCCATAGACCTGCACTGAGCGTATCCAACCAGACCCATAGACCTGCACTGAGTGTATCCAACCAGACCCATAGACCTGCACTGAGTGTATCCAACCAGCCCCAACGACCTGCACTGAGCGTATCCAACCAGACCCATAGACCTGCACTGAGTGTATCCAACCAGACCCATAGACCTGCACTGAGTGTATCCAACCAGACCCAAAGACCTGTACTGAGTGTATCCAACCAGACCCAAAGACCTGCACTGAGTGTATCCAATCACTGAGTGTATCCAACTAGATCCATAGACCTGCACTGAGCACAACTACCTGCACTCATAGACCTGCACTGAATGCACCTGACTGGACCCATAGAACTGAAAGGGGCAGTAAAGTGCAGGCACGTGCAGTACTAGTAAGGAGGAAGCAGAGCCCACATATGTACTGTAATTAGACAAAATCCCTTCGTATATACTTATCAGTGAATTTCCGCATATGCTGTGCCCATTATGAGGGGCTCCCACCATCCCTGTGCTGAGTTCCCAGGTCTGTACACCTGCTGTGCCCATTATGAGGAGCTCCTACCATCCCTGTGCTGAGTTCCCAGGTCTGTACACCTGCTGTGCCCATTATGAGGAGCTCCTACCATCCCTGTGCTGAGTTCCCAGGTCTGTACACCTGCTGTGCCCATTATGAGGAGCTCCTACCATCCCTGTGCTGAGTTCCCAGGTCTGTACACCTGCTGTGCCCATTATGAGGAGCTCCTACCATCCCTGTGCTGAGTTCCCAGGTCTGTACACCTGCTGTACCCATTATGAGGGGCCCCACCATCCCTGTGCTGTGTTCCCGGGTTTGTACACCTGCTGTGCCCATTATGAGGAGCTCCCACCATCCCTGTGCTGAGATCCTGGGTCTGTACACCTGATGTGCCCATTATGAGGTGTTCCCACCATCCCTGTGCTGAGTTCCCAGGTCTGTACACCTGCTGTGCCCATTATGAGGAGCCCCACCAAAAAAAAACATTATAAACAACTCGCAGAGCCCTTCACTCTGCGAATCTCTGTGGTCGTTCCTTCTGTGTGAATAGAGGCAAAAACAAACGTTCTTAGTATATTTTCTTCAGGTCAAATGTAACGTAATGCAATTTACATTATGGTCACTAGATGGAGCTGAGGAGATAAGTATTTATGTCCTCTGCTCCACAGTTCCATCTAGTGACCATAATGTAAACTGCATTACGTTACATTTGACCTGAAAAATCGCACACAACGAACGTGCACATGTATTCGCAGGGTGAAGGGCTTTTAGGGGCAGGGTGGACCTGCCCGCTGTTTTTTTCCGGCACCATATGCCATATCACATTGTGACATGCGTTGCCCTGTATCAGAATGCGGACAGGCTGCATGTTCACGTGACGCACACCACCGCTGTATATGGTGTGAACGGGGCATATTCAGAACAATTGTTTTCTCTGTTCCCTTGCGGCGAAGTTGCGTTGATCGATATGCTCGATCGATATTCACCTGGTATGCACGATCCCGAAATGAGAACTTTGTGGTATTTGAGATCTCGCCAAATGCCTGACCACGATAAAGGAACGGCGAGATGGAAAATGTGCCATCAGATCCTGGGGGCCAATCGGAGAGGGGAATGTGGCCGGTATTCCGGGCCCTGAGCCAATGCAGCCTGCCATTTTACAGATGGTCTTTATTTGGCGGTTGCATGTTACAGTCCCCCCCTGTGTCACCCCCTTCAGTCATGTCCGCCTGTCAGGATCCCCCTGATGCCTCCCCATGTCTATCCTGCATGTGAAGTGGGACAAAGGTCGTGCGACTACAGAGCCAGCCAGGGACAGGGAGCGGCTGGGCCCATGTCTGCTAAACGGAGCTCTTCTCACTCAGCTACTTATTAACCTGCCAGCAGGGAGAACATTTTGTGTCCAAACATTTCCACAAAATACATAACAATGTGTTCAATACACAGACTATTCACCAGGTGAGTATGCAATACACAGACTATTCACCGGGCGAGTGTCCAATACACAGACTATTCACCGGGCACGGCCTGTCCAATACACAGACTATTCACCGGGCACAGCCTGTCCAATACACAGACTATTCACCGGGCACAGCCTGTCCAATACACAGACTATTCACCGGGCACAGCCTATCCAATACACAGACTATTCACCAGGCACGGCCTGTCCAATACACAGACTATTCACCGGGCAAGTGTCCAATACACAGACTATTCCCCAGGCCCGGCCTGTCCAATACACAGACTATTCACCGGGCACAGCCTGTTCAATACACAGACTATTCACCGGGCATGTGTCCAATACAAAAACTATTCACCGGGCACAGCCTGTCCAATACACAGACTATTCACCGGGCACAGCCTATCCAATACACAGATTATTCACCGGGCACAGTGAATAGATCCCTGCTGAAAATATTCATTTTGCCATTTTGAAAGTCCCAGTTGCCTGGCCGCCATGTTGATCCGAAGGCTTCTGATACATCAGACGGTCTGTGTGGAAGTAACACCCGGGGACACCTAGCAGAGTCTGTTCTGTCTGGAGCCGGGACAAGGAGAAGAGGGGGAGGGGATGCCGGGTGCTGTGAAGACAGCAGCTGCAGGATGGATTCCACGGGGGTCACCGGGACTATTCAGGTTGCTGAGTAATGTGGAGTCTCAGCCTCCACCATCCTGGGCGACCAGTTCTTTATAGCTGACCTCCGACCTTCCCTTCAGTCTTCTATCTGACCTGCGGCCTCCCCTTCAGTCTTGCACAGTTGTACCGGCTCCTCTTACACTGTCACTGTACACTGGGAGCTTCTTACAATGTGCACTAGAAGCTGCAGCAAGCCAGAGAGAGCCCATCTCATTACCTGGCTGGAGGACGTCCAGCATCATCTAGCTATCTTATCCCCCCCTTCTTTCTTTAATAGTAATAAAACCAGAAGTGGCTCCAGATTCTGTTCCTGCCATTGGTGAGGAATCCCATGGAAGAAGAGATCCTTTTATTCCCCGGAGATCACATGACCTACTCCCTGCGCCAGCAGAGTGTGAACAGAAAGATCCCGTCTATGGACAGCTCGATCCACACACTATGTCCCAGGCACAGACAATACACTCAGGTCTCAGGGCCGGCTGTGCTCCCAGCCCAGAACCCAATCACAGCGTTCAATAATATTTGGTTTGCTCTGTTATCATAACAATCATCCTGTGTCTTTTCTTATTATTCTGATACCTTGTTTGTTCCATCTCAAGGCTGCTGAGCTCCTGCAGCCTGGCCCGGATTTACTCTCTCAGCTGCCACAAGGCCAGGTTCCTCAATGCCCCCCCCCTACCCACTAACCCCCACGTAGAATGGCAGACCTGCAGGCTGCATACAAGTGACCTCAGTAGCACCGCCGAGATCACTTGTACATAACAAGCGGCAGCTTCCCCCGCTGTACAATGAGCTCTGCTTGCCCAAAACAGGGCTAAATGTAGAAAACAACTACCCGTCCGGCGCCCAGAACTACATGTCCCAGCCATGGGGAGATATGAACTCCACACCTCTGCTGCCCCAAGGCCAGGGCTCGGTTGGCCTTGTGGGAAATCCGGCCCTGCCTGCAGCCACTTCCTGTCCACAGGTACTCCGGCAAAGGCTCATGGCATTTCTCCGGGTGGGCTTCCTGATGGTGACCAATGTCTGCGGACAATGAACAGCAAGGGTTTCATGCTTGTTTTTTTTGGGTGGTACCAGTCCAAATGACTTTTTACTTCCCTTATCCCGCTCGTGCCGCAGACACTTTTACATGATTACATACAATGCAGGACCAGCAATTTTGTATTACAAGTGGTGATGCCGAGGGGCCCCAGCACCCCAAAATAGGGTTGCCACCTGTCCAGGATTCACCCAGACAGTCCAGGTTTTGAATGCTGTGTTCGGGTTTCATGGCAGCAGAAACCCGGACACAAGATGTCAGGCAGACAGGGGCAACCAAAATTAAGATAGGGGCTACTGGCCCCCCACTGAAAACAGTCTCAACTGTGATATTTACATATGAATGGGCGGCGCTATTTACATATGAATAAGCTACGACTTCTTCTCCCCAAAAAATGTCTGCGCGTCGCCTGAGTGTTCGGGTTTTCTCTTGAAGAAAAGGTGGCAACCCTACCCCAAAACCGGGACCACCGGAGGGAAGAGAATAAGGGATAAGCAGCCTGGGGAGTGAAATCCTCTCATCCTTAGCAAAAGGTACCAACTGGAGCTCAATTATATAATTTTTTCATAATAACAGAGCCTTTTTTTTGGTTTCTTTTTCCTGCTCATGTGATTGGCTCATTGCCTTTCCTATAAGTCAGCAGAGCCCTTGGAGCCAAATAGCAGGCAGCCCCTGCATTGGGATTTTTATCAGTGCAATGAATATACAAGTCCATGGGGAAGGAATTGTCCCCCAAAAACTAAAAAAAAACTGTTTTGGCTTAGTCTTACGGTTTTCTTTTAGTCTTTAACCACAAAAATGTAATTTAGGAAAATAAAAAAGTAAATTAAATAGAAAAAAAAAGTCATCTAAACCAAAAACTAAAAAAAAATGATAAATATTAATAAATTATAATAAAATTATGCTGCGGGGGAGGGGCAGCCTGGGGAAGGGGGAGTGGGGAATGGGCTCCACCACCCAGCGTCTATCCAGTGAGGAGGGGAATGCATGGCGGGATTCAGGCAGAGGCGTTGGGGTCAGGCTTGGTCTCACCGACGTTCTTCCTCACTGGCTCCTGAGCCAGGCCACAAGGCAAAAGGCCATTGGTCACATGGATGCTTCTTGAGCTGCAGAGGAAAGAAAAAAGGAAGGTGAGGGGGGACATGGAAATACGACAGGACCAGCCTACATTTGAAGACAATCTGTCACAGCTACGGCTGGGCTGTCATGTTGATCCCCCAGATTCAACGTCCGGATGAATGTTCTATTAGAAAATCTGCTGTTGGGAATTATCTACGGCATCTGGACCTTCTGATTTGACGCCCATTCCTACCGGATGCCGAAGGCCCATGTAATGTCACCCTGTTCCCTACCGGATGCCGAAGGCCCATGTAATGTCACCCTGTTCCCTACCGGATGCCGAAGGCAGATGTAATGTCACTGCGTTCCTACCGGATGCGGGAAGGCCCATATAATGTCACCCTGTTCCCTACCGCATGCGGGACGGCCCATATAATGTCACTTCGTTCCTACCAGATGCGGGAAGGCCCATATAATGTCACTCCGTTCCTACCGGATGCGGGAAGTTCCATATAATGTCACTCCATTCCTACCGGATGGGGAAGGCCCATATAATGTCACCCTGTTCCCTACCGGACGCAGAAGGCCCATATGTCACTCCGTTCCTACCAGATGGGGAAGGTCCATATAAGGTCAACCTGTTCCCTACCGGATGCGGGAAGGCCCATATGTCACTTCGTTCCTACCAGATGGGAGGAAGGCCCATATAATGTCACCCCCATTCCTACCGGATGCAGAAGGCCCATATAATGTCACACCGTTCCTACCGGATGCAGAAGGCCCATATAATTTCACCCCGTTCCTAGCGGATGCAGAAGGCCCATATAATGTCACCCCGTTCCTAGCGGATGCGGAAGGCCCATATGTCACCCAGTTCCTACCGGATGCAGAAGGCCCTACCCTAATGTCACCCTGTTCCCTTCCGGATGCAGAAGGCCCATATGTTACCCCGTTCCCTAACGGATGCACAAGGCCCATATAACGTCACCCCATTCCCTACTAAATGCAGAAGGCCCATATGTCACCCCGTTCCTACCAGATGAAAGCCCATATAATGTCACCCCGTTCCTACCGGATGCAGAAGGCCCATATAATGTCACAAGGGGAGGATGCAGATCAAGAGACTTCCCTGACTACATGCTTATTCCAGCTCAGTGGCCTGGACCAGAGGATTAATATGACAGCCGGGCACCCTACATACATGGCAGCTTTACACAGGGACCGTATTACATTTTACATAGTGTTTGGATCGAGAGGTGAGCGAACGCCGGTATGTGTTCGCTCACCTCCCGATTTACTGAGCCGACCTGTGACAGTCTCATTGTCACAGGTCATCTAGAACTATGGAGTGAAAAGCACTCACCTCATAGTTCTCCTTTAAGGCCCGGTTCACACCTGGGCGTTTTGTAGCGCGTTCCTACGCTCTGCAAAACGCTCAATCACCGATATCCCATTATTTCCTATGGGTATGGTTCACACCTGGGCGTATTACAGGCCGTATGAACGCGCTACAAAACTCCCTACGCCCAAAAGAAGTACAGGAGCTTCTTTGGGGCATTTTTGCCACGCGTATCCATTGGGATACAGCCATGTAGCCCTCGGAAACGCACATTTGTCGCGTTTTTTACCGCGAATTGCGCAACACGCATATTCGATACGCCTAGGTGTGAACCCAGCCTTACAAATTCTACCAAATAGTCCTTAATCATACCTTCTAACAGTTTACAAACCACCGATGTTAGACTGACATCGGTAGTTTGTAAACTATTAGAAGGTATGATTTTGTGTTCCAGGTTATCACTCCTAATGGGGATGAGTCATTGGACAGGTACATGTGCAGTGGCAAGGTGGAGACATGACCGGGCAGGTCACCTATTATAAGATCAGTCACCCCAGTCAGGGAGAACCCGCCGGCGGAACGTCCGCAACGAGATGTAATTAAGCTCCACGTCAGGTGTGCATGGTTAGTCACGCATGGCGGCTGACACGTCTCGGCCCACTTACTTCTCCGGGGATTCAGAAACAGTGGTCATCAAGGGATGCGGGGGTTTGCCAAAGAAGAAGCTGGCCCACCAGTGGCCAGGATCAGACTTCGGGAGACCTGCGGGAAGAACAGCCGTTATCAGACGCACTTCCCCTGAAATATGTATTTATGAGAAAGACCAGACACTTTAACTCCTCCCACATCTCCTAGCCCCACCCCATGTATGACCATATAAGGTCAGAACTAGGACAACTCATTATACAGCACCATGCTGCCTGAAAATAGGGAGCAGCTAGAACGTGTGCCCAGTGCTTACAGTCACCGCCTCTACTTTCCTCTGTCATATTAAAGCAACTACAGCCAAAAAAAAAAACTCTTTAGGATAGCGAAGTGAATTGGGAAATTGGCAGGTTTTTTTTCTCAGTTTGTCCCATTGGAGAGATTTCTCTTCACTTCCTGTCCTGTAGACACAACAGAGGGGAGTGGAAATATCTCGGATGCGATTGTTAATGCCCACCAAGTGTTCTTATTTACTTCCCCTCCTGCTTCAGTGACAACTTTTTGGGATTCTCATTACTTTCTGTCATCGGGATGTAGAGAAGGTGAATGTTCCCAGCAAGGACAAACCCCCCCCCCCCCCCCCAAATATTTTTTTTACAGCAGAGAGTTCAATGTTTAAGCCTCAATCACACTTTGTTAACTCGGGCCGTCACATCAGTGCAGCGTGCACGCCCGTATCGGGCCATTCCCGGGAGGGACAGGTGTTGCGTGTAGCAGCCTGTTCTTCCCTATGGGAGGACGTGACCATGCGCACACCCGGCCTGCACATCCGTGCGGGTCAGGGTGTTCATGCTCAGACGCAGACAAGATCCATCCTGGACCCACAGGGATGTGCAGTTCGGGTGTGCGTATGACAGTACGGCCACGTGCTTCCATAGGGAAGAACAAGCTACTAAACGCAGCACCTATCCCTTCCGGGAACAGCCCCGTACGGGCATGCACGCCGCATGCACATGTACGGCCCAAGTTACCGAAGTGTGAATGAGGCCTTAAACTGGCTAAACACGAATCAAATATTGCCCGTTTCCTGCCGAATCACCCGTCCTGACACAAGTACATTTTTCAGACAACTTTTGTTGACGGAGTCAGGTGAAAAAACTGTCAGCCAATCAGTTTTGGTCACGCTCTGGGTACTCCGACAGCCGCGCGCACCAGCAGGAGAGATTGGTCCATCCACGTGGATGGGGGAAAATCAGGTGCCTGGTCATGAAGCACGTGTGTGGTCAGCTTTAGTTGCTCCACCCATCCAAAACTCAATAAAAAACATTTTGGCTCCACACATGTTAAATACAGGGCCGTAGTGGCTCCTCCTCCATGGACCTCCTCCCTCTTCTGGTGGTGACACCATGTTTATATCTTGTGTATTTTAGGTCAGTGTTCTATTGTGACCCGAGGAACAAGTAAATAAGTTGTAGCACCCGACTCTTATCGGGTGTGGTGAACACCGAGAATTGTCCAAATACCAGATCAATGTTCATGGGAAGGTAGACCTAGCTCGTAGAATGGCGACACCCCCCTAGGAGGCCTAATTGGGTGTTGGCACTCACCTGGGTGGTGAGGAATGACCTCTCCAGAATAGTCCACGCTGCCACAAGAGCTGTTACTGGAGGTGGATCCCAGGCGTCCTGGAAAAAGACAAAACATGTTATTACCCCGTGACCTCGAAACGAGAGGTGAACAGATGGACCTGCCACGAGTAACGGTTAATCAGTGACAGGGTTAATCCGTCCCCGAGATTGTGATAAGAAGTGAAAACAAGTATTTCAAAAGCTGGTAGCAGCAAGGCAAACATGGGGATGTAGGGGATGTAGTGTCTGTTTTAAAGTTAAATGTTCTTGTAGTTGGACAGAGTGGAGAAGGGTCAGCACGATGGTCAGGTCCTCAAGTAAACTCCAATAATGACCTCTGTTGGAATGAGGTAGCTCAGCACCCCCCCCATTAATGGCCCTGGGGGGCATGAGGGAGCATAGACCAACCCAATAATGACCTCGGGCAATTAGGGCAACTCAAGCCACCACATTAATAACTTGTGGGGGTGGGGTTCTCAAGCCACCCAATGAATGACCCTAGTGGGGGATGAAGCAGTTCAAGCTATCCCATTAATGACCCCAAGGGGGAGATGAGATGGCTCAAGCCACCCCATCCCATTAATGATCCCAGGAGAAGGTTGGTGGTTGAAGCTACCGCATTAATGACCGGGGGGGGTCTCTTAAAGCCACCCCATTAATGACCCCAAGGGGGAGATGAGGTGGCTCGAGTCCATTAATGACCCAGGGGTAGGTGGTTGAAGCTACCCCATTCATGACCTAGGGGGGCTCTTTAAGCCACCCCATTAATGAACCCACCCCAGGGGGTGATGAAGCAGCTCAGGACCCACCATTACATTTTCCTCCTACACCTCACTTTTTCCGGGCGGAAGATACTCACTGCGGTAGTAGTCGTGGGTTGCGACGAGCGAGCCACTTGATGGAATGGATGCCATGATGTTTCAAGCCTTATTGTACTTAAGATGATGTAAACCCTGCAAGAAAAGAACGCACAGTGAGCCATAGAAGTTTCCGGAGAAGCTGCAAGTCAAATACAACAGGGCTCATTGAACAATACAAAGGACATTGAGAATATTCATGGTGCTATGGAGGCCACCTTTGGGCCCCTAGAAAATTAAACGGAGGGGACCGCATGATGCGTGTATTTTCCTCCAGTGTGATGCATAGTGCATGAAAAATGGCAGACGTGGAGGGGGAGCAGGTTTGGATGTTATAGCTGCTCTACTTAGCTGCAGCTGTGATGAAGACTTTGTCATGAACCCTTCACTGTCATCCACTTGTGTTGTAGGATAAGAGCCTAGTCCCAGTCCATGCTATCTGCCCACCCACCAATGTTTCCTGGAACTGATCAGTCCACGGGATGGCTGGAATGATCATCACCTGCTGCAATGGTGAGAGTGAATTTGCATGTGTTTATCCGATCGCTTTATATTGCAGGTGTATTGGTGGTCTCTGTAATATTGTATGGACGCGGGGTGGAGGAGATTTGAAATGAATGGCATCACAGCACCATACCAAGATTTCATCTGCCTGATATCGCAGCATGTAAGTGTGAATGGGCCCTTACTACACAACTCAATACGTTGAATATATTTGTGGCGCTGCGCTTAAATGGTCGCTAACCGCTGTGAACAAGCAATTGTTAATGGCTGGATTCCATCAGAATGTGGAGACAATTGTTTTATCTAAAGGTGCCCATACACCTGGGTGATCCCGCGATCGTACGATAATCGGCAGGTGTATGGGCAGCGTGTGCTCTCTTATACTGTAAGGTCGCGCGACATTCGTCTAACGCACACGCTTAAAAAACTGCCGAAAATCGTACGGTTTTCGGCGGGTTGGTGGCGTGCTCAGGAAACGAATTCCGCACAGCCAAGCGCACACTGCCCGCTCAGCACTGCAATCATCGGAAGCCCTCCCCTCAGCGGGGCGGGCTTGCGATGATCGCAAGTACGATCTGCCTGTCCAAGATGGCCAGACCGTATGGAATTTTAATCACCTTACAACCATCGCACAACAAAAGTCGTGCGATGGTTGCGAGGTGTATGGCCAGCTTAAGGCAGGGGTAGGCAACCTTGGCACTCGGAACTACGAGTCCCATGAAGCATTGCAAGACTGATCACCATAGGCATGATTCCCAGCGGCAGAGGATGGGATTTGTAGGTTCAGCACAGCTGGAGGGCCGAGGCTGCTTACCCCTGATCTAAAGGTGGCCATACACTGTACAACCCTCGCAAGACTTTTTTCTTGCGAGGGTTGTAAAGTAATTTAAAAAAACGTACGATCTGCCGATCTTGGACAGGGAGATTGTACTTGCGATCTTCGCAAGGCCGCCCCGCTATGGGGCGGCTTCCGATGACTGCAATGCTGAACGGGCAGTGTGCGCAGGACTGTCTATCAGGCTCTGGGGTCACAGAGTACACTGACAGGTCTTCCCGGCCCTCTCCGGAAGGTACAAAAATACCCCGGGTCACGTGCAAGGCCATCTTAGCTTCCCGAACTTTAGCTGCCGCATATTTTCCAGGGACATTTTCCAGCAGACTTTTTATAGCTGAAATAACATTACAATGTATAGACTTACAACCACCAGGTGTGCGCATGGTACCGCCAAGGTCAATGCAGGACACACACTCAGCAATCTCAGGTCATATCAGAGATCCTGATGCATGCACCAATTTAGAAGCAACCGGGGGTTAATGAGATCTAGACCAGGGGTAGGCAACCTGGGCACCCCAGCTGTTGTGGAACTACAAGTCCCATGAGGCATTGCAGCGATGGGATCATTAATGAGATCATACATCTAGATTAGGGGTGGGCAACTCAAGCCCTCCAGCTGTTGTGGAACTACAAGTCCCATGAGACATTGCAGCAACAGGATCATTAATGAGATCATGCATCCAGACCAGAGGTAGGCAACCTCCACACTGATCTGTTTGTGGAACTTCAAGTCCCATGAGGCATTGCAGCAACAGGATCATTAATGAGATCATGCATCCAGACCAGAGGTAGGCAACCTCCACACTGATCTGTTTGTGGAACTTCAAGTCCCATGAGGCATTGCAGCAACAGGATCATTAATGAGATCATGCATCCAGACCAGGGGTAGGCAACCACAGCACTGAGCTGTTGTAGAACTACAAGTCCTATGAGGCATTGCAAGACTGACAGCCAAAGGCATGACAGGATTTGTAGTTTTGCGGCTCACCTGTATGACTGATACTACAAACTGCAAAGTCTTACATAAGAGAATAGTTATTTTAGGGGGGGGGGTATTCCTATCTGTGTGTGCTCTGTACATATTTGGCACTTACCACGGCCGGTTCAAACCGGTCTGTCTAGGAAAAACTGCTGCTGTCCCGATGCAACCCTGGCAGCTGAGAGTGGCACATTCCTGAACCGCAAGAGCTTGCAGTCTGAGGGGGGGAGGGTCTGATAAGCCACCCTGGAAGCCTGCTGGCTCGGTTATATAAGGCATTGTATACACATGTACAGTTGTCTTCCTCTGAGCTGCTTGTGCAACTCAAAAGGTCAAAGCAAGTCTGAAACGCCTGAAATCATATGGCAGGGGTAGGCGACCTCAGCATTCCAGCTGCGGTAAAACTACAAATCCCATTATGCTTCTGCTCTGGGAAGTCATGCATGTGGCTGTCAGTCTTGCAATGCCTCATGGGACTTGTAGTTCCTCCAGCTGGAGGTTGCCTACCTCTGGCCCAATGCTGTGATAGGAGGGCAGCCATATGTAGCCCAGTGCCATGGCGGCGGCCATAGATAGGCCAGTGCCGCGACGGGAGGGCGGCCGTAGGTAGGCCAGTGCCGCGACGGGAGGGCGGCCGTAGGTAGGCCAGTGCCGCGACGGGAGGGCGGCCGTAGGTAGGCCAGTGCCGCGACGGGAGGGCGGCCGTAGGTAGCCCAGTGCCGCGACGGGAGGGCGGCCGTAGGTAGCCCAGTGCCGCGACGGGAGGGCGGTATCTCCACTGCAAAGTGGGAGAAGACTCCATTGTGTGCTCTATACTGCTCACCACACCGGGTACAATCAGATTGTACAATCTCCAACAAGTATGTAGTATATGGGCCAGCCTGACTGGATATAATGTGATTGGATGCAGACAGGTTGGGTAGTTCAGATACGTCCTCAGTCCATAATGCTGGTAAACGTAACATTGATTGTACGGTCAGATTGTAACGTATATGGTGACCCTACCAGAGAGGGATCACGGGAACTGCTGAGACTGAAACGATGTAGCATGCAAATGGCAGCTAGAACACAATTGTGGCAAATACAACTCCTCTCCGGGCAGCGAAGGGTTAGGGATGATCAAGTCTTTCTCTACAGTTAGAAAACTAGTTAGAACTGGCTGAGCCACATCGCCCCCCTTCCTCCTCCTCCTCCTGCTCAGCAGGGTTCCCTTCTTCCTTCTCCTCCTCATCCTCCTCCCTCCGCATACACAGGATGGAACAACAAACCCAAACAAAAGGCAGCTGAACAGGCAGAGTGCTGAGCTCTCGCCCCAAGAGCTGGCAATCTATGCAGCAAAGCCAATGAGGCTTCGCCGTCGGCTCGCGGATGGCCGTGTGATCTTTGTAGGCCTTTTGGGATCTGTGTCGGGTTGTGCAGACGATACTTTGTATTGTTTCCGAATAACTGTGTCCATAGGATGGTGACGGGAGAGGATTAGGGCATTGGGGGAGGGGGGTCCCCGAGAATGAGACTGTCAGTGAGATCGTCCCCTGTGACCGATCCTTCATCAGACCCTATATAGAGTATACAATAGAAAGGAAGATCGTCCCCTGTGACCGATCGTTCCCCAGACCCTATATAGAGTATACGGTAAAAAGGAAGATGGTCCCCTGTGACCGATCGCTCGCCAGACCCTATATAGAGTATACAGTAAAAAGGAAGATCGTCCCCTGTGACCGATCGCCAGGCCCTATATAGAGTATACAGTAAAGCGCTGTGCAAACTATTGGCGCTATATAAATCCTGTATAATAATAATACAGTAAAAAGGAAGATCGTCCCCTGTGACCGATCGCTCGCCAGGCCCTATATAGAGTATACAGTAAAGCGCTGTGCAAACTATTGGCGCTATATAAATCCTGTATAATAATAATACAGTAAAAAGGAAGATCGTCCCCTGTGACCGATCGTTCCCCAGACCCTATATAGAGTATACGGTAAAAAGGAAGATGGTCCCCTGTGACCGATCGCTCGCCAGACCCTATATAGAGTATACAGTAAAAAGGAAGATCGTCCCCTGTGACCGATCGCCAGGCCCTATATAGAGTATACAGTAAAGCGCTGTGCAAACTATTGGCGCTATATAAATCCTGTATAATAATAATACAGTAAAAAGGAAGATCGTCCCCTGTGACCGATCGCTCGCCAGGCCCTATATAGAGTATACAGTAAAAAAGGAAGATCGTCCCCTGTGACCGATCGCTCGCCAGACCCTATATAGAGTATACGGTAAAAAGGAAGATCGTCCCCCGTGACCGATCGCTCGCCAGACCCTATATAGAGTATACAGTAAAAAGGAAGATGGTCCCCTGTGACCGCTCGCCCGACCTTATATAAGGTATACAATAAAAAGGAAGATCAGCACAGAGTAATGATACACTGTAACCCATGGTGACCACGGGCACCTTTATCAGTTTGCAGCAGGACAGCGATTGCTGATTTCTGATTGGTTGCTGTGGGCACGCTGCACATTGGCTCTGAGCACCTGTCTGAGCGTGATGAACCAGTAAGCATTTCCTGTCCTATTAGTCACCGACATCCTGTTGCGCTGTAGTAAGCACTTAACCCCTTAGCTGCTGCAGCGTTTGGCGCAGAGTGAGCGCATATTGCAGTCTGGCCTGACCTGGACTCAAACAGGACACATGGCGGTCAGCGCGTGTTAAACGCGGTCTGGCACTTGTTGCCTCTAAAGAGCTAAATGACGCAACGCAAACCCCCGATGAGCGCATAACGCTAAATACCACAAAAGTGACATAGTTGCGATCTCCCGAAACGTGACCGGATTTAAAGCGTCTTGTTGCGTACATATTCTTCATCAACAAGAACCACGGAACGATAACGTCATCCGAGAAACATAATAGTCAGCAACAAAGTCTAATGACAACAAGAACATTATACAATTCCCCTGAACTCTGCCCGTGATGAGGGCCCCTGTGCAAGAGACCAATTATATCTGAGCGCATGGCTGGGAAAGATTGCCAGCGTGCTGGAAAATGCACTCAGGCGTGGGGTCGTTATCGGCGTATGTATGATAAGATGGACGCAAGGAATGAATTTGTTGCCGCTATGAGATATATGGAGTTTGTTTTCTTAAAGGCACAAAATGTGTGAGTGAGTGAGTGAGTGAGAGAGAGAGATACAGAGAGAGATGCATAGAGAGAGATAGAGATACAGAGAGAGAGAGAGAGATACAGAGATACAGAGAGAGAGAGAGAGATATATAGAGAGAGAGAGAGAGACAGAGATACAGAGAGAGAGAGAGAGAGAGAGAGATATAGAGAGAGCGATATAGAGAGAGAGATATAGAGAGAGAGATATAGAGAGAGAGATATAGAGTGAGAGAGATAGAGAGAGAGATATAGAGAGATAGAGACATACAGAGAGAGAGAGAGATACAGAGAGAGAGAGAGAGAGAGAGAGATATAGAGAGAGAGATATAGAGAGAGAGATATAGAGAGAGAGATATAGAGAGAGAGATATAGAGAGAGAGATATAGAGAGATAGAGAGATACAGAGAGAGAGAGAGATACAGAGAGAGAGAGAGCTAGAGAGATACATACAGAGAGAGAGAGATACAGAGAGAGAGAGAGAGAGAGAGATATAGAGAGAGCGATATAGAGAGAGAGATATAGAGAGAGAGATATAGAGAGAGAGATATAGAGAGAGAGATATAGAGAGAGAGATATAGAGAGAGATAGAGAGAGATATACAGAGAGAGAGAGAGAGAGAATGAGAATATAATATATACTGTACAGTGTATCTATATACTGTATATATATCTGAGACTTCGAGGGATTGTCCTACCTGTTTTCCGACTTGATTCGTCCTCAGGAGCCTGGCTCTGGGGGTTAGACGCTAGGCGACGGGGCCCATTTGAGAAGGAGAAGCTGGGAGTTTTCTCCACGACCAGAGATTGAATAGCTGAGAATATGCTGCTGGAGCAGACGTGGAGCTGGCTTATATACAGGGGTGGGAGGAGCCAGCTGCAAGGGGCGGGCTGAAGGCTCAGTGAATGACAGCCTGGACCTGAGCAGAGAGGAAGGGTGAAGAGAACTCGGCATATGTTAGAACTTTCCTGACCAGCTTGCATGTTATCACTGCGGATGGAATAATTGGGGAACCTTTAATCTCCCAAATTCTTTGCGGTGTTCCTGTTCATGAGAATAAAGTTCCCACGGGTCGCCGAAAGAGACAATAGCCCTTGATGTCACTTTGTAGCAGGAGCAAGGATTACGCCGGATGTGGAGAGGGATGAGCCGGAGCGAGAGATTACATTTTGGCATTATGTATTGGACTCTTAGGCCGGGTTCACACCATGATCTGGACCAGATCTGGGACGCAGTACATTGCGTTTTGCTGTGGTTTTTAACCGCGATTTTACCGCGTTCTGGAGCTGTTTTGGTTTGTTTTTTAGCTTAAAATGGGCTTTCAGCTGCGTTTTTGATGCATTTCTATGCGTTCCAGCGCAATCCAGACCAGACAAAATGAGACCAGCAGTATTTTTCTGGTCTGGCCTGGAACGGACTGCGCTGGTGTGAACAGAGGCCAGAAATAGCATAGGGATACATTCTGATGCATTTAGGAGCCAGAAATAATCTGGTCTGGTCTGGAGATGATGTGGTGTGAATGGGCCCTTAAGGTGGACTCGGAGGGTCACACAAGCTCCCTTTATCCTCCCCCAGGATCTGTGTTTCTGCCAGATTTCCATTTTGTTTATTTTTTTCTTCACGGAAAAAATAAAAGAAACAAAAATAATCCAATAGAAAAACAAAACACAAAAACACAGGACTTAAAGGGCCCATTTGAATTTTTACACTTAGGTGAACGGAGAGCGGTCGGCGTGGTGGGTCTCCGTGCAGCCAATCGGTCTTCTTCCCGCCCCTCGGGCCATGATATCATGACGCCAATGTTCTATTACATTCAGAACCTTTTAATAGAGTCTTCCCCATGTGGTGCGTCCACATCATCAGGGTATGACGGGGCTCAGTCCAGGGTACCGAACCTATAAGGTCGTAGAAGCTGCTTGTCACATGACCGCGGTTTATGGACCTCCAAAGCGTTGTCTTATAGTTATGGGCGAAGTTTTCATTGCCGTTTGCGTCTTGTTGGGACTTTTCTTGGGGATTGCGCTACAAAATGAGGAGGAATCCCGCTCTTGGTTGTCACGGGAACAAGTGCCCCCTTAGGAAGATTTCTTCTCCTCCCTTGCTGCTATGGTGACAACGTTAACATTGTGGATGTCCCGTCACTTCTGTGGTCACCGGGAGACGTAGAGAAGGTAAATCTCGGTGAAGCTGTTCTAGGCAGCACTGAGCCCCCCGCACATCAGGAACACCACCAGCTTACCAGCGCCACCCAGCCGGGTCCACTTTGTTGCTGTTCTGGGGCAGTTTGCGTTTGTTAGGGGCCGGGTTCACACTTTTCTAGTGTGTTCCGTTACCACGCGTGCGTCTTTTCACACGTGAATGTGCGTTGCGTTACAATGAATGGGCTGGCTATGCCGGAAAACGTCCGAAAAAAGAACATGGGTTATTTTTGGCACATGTGTTCTCCGTGCATTTGTTATTTTCAGGGAGGGGGGGGGGGTTCATCTGTGTCCCATTGGGGTGCTTTCCCCTTCCTGTTTGATAGCCATATCAGGATGTGACAAGAAATTCCTCCAAAGTGAAAGAGATCCATGGAAGATTTCCCCCCTATTCCTGTTCCGGTGACAACACTCCGTCACCGCACTGCATAGAGGAGCAGCGTTGTCACCCTAGGCTGCTTTACTAATTTGCATTACAGAACTCCTCCCTCTCTCTGTAGGTCACACAGGTTTTAAAGGGAACATTGAAAGCGTATCTAAACCCAAGAATAAAAACCTAACCTATTGCAGATTGCCAGTCCTTAGATCTAGTGTTAGGGCTTGTTCACACCAAGCGCGGAGCAGATCCGGACCAGAGCAGGTGCAGACCGGATCAAAACTGCGTCCAATGTATTCCTATGGTATTTTGACCTTCAGTTCACATCGCAGCGTGCGGATCCAGACCGGATGAAAAAAATGCGGCAAGCCCTATTTTACCTGCTCTGGATCTGGTCTGGAACGCATCAAAAACGCATTAAAAACGCATGCAAGTGCCTGAAAGTCCATGTTAAACTTTAAAAAAAAAATTGTTTTTTTTTTTTTTACCAAAACCGGCCCTAAACGCATCAAAAACGCGGCACAACCCACTACACTGCGTGTGCAGAAACCTGACCGGATCTGGTCTGCATTTGGTGTGAACAAGGCCTTAGGGATGCACCGATACCGGTTTTTCGGTATCCCGTATGAGTACCGATATTTATGCTTTGGTACTCGCCGATACCAAGTACTGGTACCGGTACTGTCGCTAGCTGGGAAACCAGGAAGCCGGGTGGTGAGTCATTACTCACCGCCTGTTTTCTTGATTGCCCAGGAGGCTGGCTCCATGCTCATTGGCCGGGAACCTGCTAGATGCTGATTGGCCGGCTCGATGCTGATTGGCTAGGAAGCCGGCTTGAAGCTGAATGGCTGGGAAGCCGGCTCCATCTAATTGGCTGGCCAATCAGCATGCAGACTGCTTCCTGGCCAATTGGGAAGCTAGTAGGCGGGTCATTACCTGTTTGGCTGGGAAGCTGGCTCCTTACTGTTTGGCCGGCTTGATGCTGATTGGCTGTAAATGGACACCGCATGTCCCCAATTTTATGATGTCGAGGGCTGGAGATGACCCCCTCCAACACCAGCAGAGGCACAGGTGGGCCAGGGGGTGAGTGATAACATGATAACCATACTACCACGGCATTAGTAACCTGGCAGACTTCCATGCTGACCTTTCTGCTTCAGTACTAAGGACTGGACTAGTACTAGCAGGCCCAGGACTGACCCAGGCCGGGACACAGGGATAAGTAAATCTGTTCCCTGGCTTTCACTTGGTGCATGCTTGTTGCAGGTCGGCGACTCACGGCCAGAAAATTAGCATTTCCAGCCGGCACAGGTTCCCTTTAATGATCTAGAGGTCTCCCTGACGGAATGGATACATCTGTAACTGAGTATCCCTGCAAATGAAAATCGTGGCCACCGCCGCGGCACAGGTACGCAGGGGTTAAGTACATAGGACGCCCATGGCGTTACAGGTGAGTCATGAGGACGTGACCTGACTTGTCCCAGTCTGGGTCAAGTCTTAAGTAACAGGAGAGTGAAGGGAGCCCCCCCCCCCACGCATGCTGGCCTAGATCGTGGCGGCCGGAACCCCCCTTACCGTGTCCTCATTAAACATCTGTTCCTGCAATCTCTCCCCTAACAGGCTGCAGAAATGTGACCCCGGGAGGTGGATATAACAAGATGGCTGACGCAGCATGAGTTTAGGATAACGCAGCATGCCGCGGGTGGCGTGGCCCCCATCTCCTCTCCTCGTGGTGCCCTATGACCCAGTTCAGAGGAAAATCATGGACATGGCTGGGTACAATTAAAGTGGATGCGAACCCCCAAATGAGTGATGTTCAAATGTATCATCAACATTCGTCCACTTTTTTTTTTTTTTTCTCCATGTGAAGCCCGTGTGACAACAAAGGAGCACAATTGGTAGAGAGGGAGAGAGCGTTGTCACCTTATAACAGGAAGTGCCTGGACTGGGGGCTTATAAAGCACTGAGTAACTGTGGACTACCTACAGTGGGGACAATTTGCCATGGACTACTTATGTAAGGGGTCACATCTACACTGACCACCAATGTAAGGGGTCACATCTACACTGACCACCAATGTGTGGTCACATCTACACTGACCACCAATGTGTGGTCACATCTACACTGACCACCATGGCCAGGGCTGGTTTATTAGTTCAGCGACGTCTTCAGAACATGATGGAAGCCGCGTGTAATCTGATCCTCCGTTACATGTAACATTTCACATGGTTGCGTCATGTTCCTCCGGGACTGGAACGCCTTCTGTGTCACATCCCGGCTCACCTCTGCCAACAGGTAAGCGGGATACAAACGTGCCACGGCGTGTCTTTTCTCCTCTTTGACACCAATGTAACAACCTGGGTGTAGTCACCATCACTTTCTAATCATTTCCACCAATGCAGTTGCTCCGTGATCCTCAGCCAGTCGCACAGCATTTTCCCAGAGGCCGCGGCGTTTCCTGCAGTCGCTGCAACTGCCTGGGCACTGCTGGTCACATGACACATCTGGTTCAATTTGACCAAAATGAAGTAAAAACCTGACTCCAGACTCCTGGCTGTGACCCCATTGGGGGGATTGGCCTGTTGTACCTGTTGTAAACTACTTCTGCAGCAGCATAGGTTGCAGGCCTTGTGCTTTTTGCACCCCCTCCCTTCCTGCTGATGCACTCAAGGCAGCCGCCTCTTCTGCCTACCCCTTGGCCCGGTCCTGAGGACAACCAGGGCCGGATTTCCCCACAAGGCCCGGCCTTGGGGCAGCAGGGGATAAAGGGGCAGCAGGGGTGTGGAATTCCTATCTCCCGATGTCCCGGTGGGTAGTTGCTTTCTACATTTAGCCCTCCTTTGGGCAAGCAGAACTAAACGTACAGCGGGGATAGCCGTCGCTTGTTTTGTACAAGTGATCGTGGCGACATTGTATGCAGCCTGCAGGTCTGCCATTCTCCATGGGGGGGGGGTTTGGCGGGTAGGGGGGTACATTGAGGAACCTGGCCTTGGGGCAGCAGAGAGAGCCCTGAGGACAACCTTAGGTAAATGGTTATATAAATGGAAACTTTACTGTTTACCGTATTCATTCATTCATTCTTATCTAGAGGTGGAAGGGAATTCTCTGTTTAACAGGTTCCTCTAAGTGAAAGTTATACAATCAAATGTGCAGAAAGGTGATGAGGACTGAGACACTGTATAGGCAGAGCCACCTCTCCCATGTGCTGCTGCCACCTGCTGGTGACATTGAAGATGTGCGTCTTACAGTGCTATCTACATTGGTCTATGGTCAATGTTTAAAGGGTTGGTGGAAATATATATATATATACACACACACACACACACACACACCATAACCTGTGAGCAGACCTATCCTAGAGCCTGCTGTGGCCCTGTGACGTCATGGTGACGTCATACTCCCGCCATTATTCAAATCAGAGCAAACACTCGCAAGGCTATATAGAAGATTAATCAGTGCCTCTATAAGGGTTGAGCTGCCCATACACCTTACGATTATCGGCCGATTTTCGTATGCGATCGCGTTTTCGTCCGATATTGGTAAGGTTGATGGGCAGTGTACAAGCGCAAATACTGTACAATCGATTGACTTTTGACTAACCCGCAGGTTAGAAAACTTCGGTCAATCGTACGATTTTCGCAAGGTTGGTGTCATTTCCGTACGTCGGAATTCGTATGATTTACACTGCACATGCGCAGACAAAAATACGTGCGGTCGATTACTGCAATTCGTCCAGGTGCTTTCTTTGAATTACTGCCGATTGAACCTTGCGATAATTGGGACAGGATGGGGGCCGCCGTACGGAAATCGTACGACGGTTCGATCATCGGATGAAAAGTTTGTTCCGATGATCGCAAGGTGTATGGGCAGCTTTTCACTGGTCCTTTTTTGTCCCAGAACCCTGCTCACTGACCATGCTATCAAGGCCGGCTTTCCCACAAGGCCAACCGAGGCCCGGCCTTGGGACAGCAGGGAGTGGAGGGGCAGCAGGGGTGTGGAATTCCTATCTCTCCAACGTCCGGGACATGCAGTTCTGGGCACCAGGCGGGTACTTCATACTTCATATTTGAACCTTGTTGTTACTGATTGATGTGTCCTTGCATTTATTTTACCCATGGCACATATTGTGGGTACCTATACATGTTTTTTTATAACGATCGGGCTATACATGGCCTTTACATGACGTGAAGTTATGCTGTAAACTGTGGACGCAGTGCCGGTGTTCTATCGAAAGCTCCAACTCGTTGAAATCTCCAACTACCTCACTGCCGGGTACTTGCAAGTTGGAGATTTTTGACCCGACGAAGTTGGACTGCAAAACACAAAGACTGACTGAGCTCTGTACAGCTGCATTTTAACAATATTCAACAGCTGGCAAAATTGACGAGGATTCTGAAAACACTATGCGCGCATGCGAAATCACAACTGTACAGAGCTCCAAGTCTTTCTGAGCACCGGAAGTGAGGTAGTTGGAGATCTCGATAAGTTACAGCTTTCGATGGAACACTGGCCCTGTCAGCAGCGTCCCGCTGTAGCCATGGTGATCAGTGTCGCAGCCGGATCCACACCCCGTTGGGTGTGTGCAGCCAGCCACTGTACGGTTACCACAGCAACCGTTACCACTCTCTCCTTATTGTTGATCGGCACCCCTGGACGGACAGCTGTTCCTGTCAAAGTGTCCCTATGCCCCAATATACACTTACTGAGGTACTGATGAATGTTCTATATAGCCATGTATGATAATTGCGCTTCTCTTATTGCACTTTGTCAATGTATCTGCCGTGCGAGTGTTTCTCAAATCAGGCGCAGACGAGAGGGGGGGCAGCCAGGGCCGGCCTGGCTGCGCCCCCTCGCCCCTGTTGCCATGGCGAGCACAGGGCGCCATTGGCAACAGGGGCACCAAGCGGCCAACACAGCCGCGGTTCGGCAGGGAGAAGAGGAGCGGCACAGGCTCCAGCTTCTCCCCGGATCCCCGCTGCTCTCCCACACCTGCATGGGCAGAGGACTTTCTGTCCTCAATCTTTTTCTATTTCAAAAGGGAAATGTCAGGGGTCTGTTTAGACCCCTAATATTTGTCCCCAAAAAAAAAAAAAAAATAATAAAAAAT
>NW_017306285.1:2967761-2989005 GCF_000935625.1 Nanorana parkeri | reverse complement strand
AACCTTGAGACCCTGCTGTTCATACTATAGGGGAACCTTGAGACCCTGCTGTTCATTCTATAGGGGAACCTTGAGACCCTGCTGTTCATACTATAGGGGAACCTTGAGACCCTGCTGTTCATACTATAGGGGAACCTTGAGACCCTGCTGTTCATTCTATAGGGGAACCTTGAGACCCTGCTGTTCATACTATACGGGAACCTTGAGACCCTGCTGTTCATACTATAGGGGAACCTTGAGACCCTGCTACTGATAATATAGGGGAACCTTAGGCCTTGCTTTTTCCAGTAAGGCTTAAGCAAACTATCTAATACTCTGGAGCACCGGACTTGTGTTTTACTCTCTGATGGCCCCTATAGGGTCATTAAGCCATGCTTAAATGTATCTTGCATATCTAAATAAATTACAGCATTTCCAAAAATCTTCTTTTATTATCTTCTAATTGTAATACAAAGGGTTGGATTGCCCCCCAAAAAGATCTGAAATGTTGTGACTTTGTGATAGATTCTAGAGGGTAACATCTTATATCTCTCAGGACCTCCAGTAGTCAGATATTTGTGCTACATTTCTCAGAGGCTCATATCTACTTAGAGGAGTGATGGCAGAAAAAGACCAAGTTGTAGATTTTGTGCCCTTTTTTTGTTTTGTTTTGTTTAAGATCTTTTATAAATTTTTGTTTCGTTATTTTTTTTTACTTAAACCTTGCTGTCCTTGGAACTCTACAACTGTTACAAGAGGATTTGATTTATATTTTTATATTTCAGATTTTGTTTATGTTTTTATATTTCAATTATATTTTTGTATATTTTCTCTTACTGTGGGAACGACTGTGCAAATCCGAGTGTGTTGTTTAGCACACCATCGTGTGCTAAGAAAAGGAACTATCGGCTATTAAATCACGTCCCCAAAAACAAGTCGTGAACCATAAAATTACAGTCTAAGAGTCTTTATTAATTATAAATATATTACATAAGATGAGCAACGTACACAGGACATATTACACTGGACTGTCTGTGTTTTGAGTCCTGTATGTGCTGTATCAGCCGAACACATAGATAGGATCTCTGAGAAACAAACAAAAAAAAGGATTTATTAGAAAACGGAACATTTGACTATGGCCTCCAAAACAATTTAGCGCTTTATGCCATTTTCTCTTATACTTTTCCCCCACAAATGACAATTTCTCTCATAGTCCACAGCAGGGGCGTAACTAGAAATCACAGGGCCCCATAGCAAACTTTTGTATGGGGCCCCCGTGATTGCTAGTTATGCCACTTGCAGAGCCCACCTGAGAGTGACCCTGCAGAGCCCACCATAGACTCTCTATAGTGGGTTCTGCAGGGTCTTAGATGGGGTGCACACCTCGTCCCCGCCTCCTCTTCTATCGACGGGCCCCGCCTCCTCTTACATCACTGGCCCCACCTGCTCTTAGTTTGCTGGCCAGTGATGTAAGAGGAGGCGGGGTTGCTCTTAGGCGGGCCCCGTCTCCTTCACTGCGAACGCTGGCCTCTTCTGCCGTAGCTGCTGGCTGTCACTGACACAGCTCCGCAGCGGCAAAGAGGGGAAACGCCGCTGCTGAGCTGTATCTGTGACAGCCAGCACCCCTACATTCCATAGCGACACAGGCGGCCCACACGGCATCAGAGGGATGCCCTGGCCGGGGCCCCTCTGTGCCCTGGCCCCATAGCGGCTGCATACAGTATAGCCCACAGAGCCCCAGCGCTCTCTTTCTCTCCCCCCATACACCTCTCTCCCCCCATACACCTCTCTATTCTCTCCTTTCTCCCGCTCTGTACCTGGCTTACTTCATTGAGTTCCTTTGATAAGACGAGAAGTAGAAAGCTCACATACTGGAAGCAGTGAGTTAACATTACCGTATGTGGAGGGATGTTTGAAGATGTTTCATCTCTCCATCATGTAAGTCAGGCCTGCAAAATGAAAAAAAAATATATTAATAAATATAACGCATGACTATTCACTTTCAGCTATATTAAAGATGGCCTGTGAGTATTGCTACCCAATCAGAATTTCCTACTTATATGTCCCATGTCGGGCGCGCGCTTGGTGCCTTTGCCTGGCAAGGTTGTTATTCTACCTCGATGTTTTTCAAAGGCACTCAGAAAAAGTAGGAATGTTGATGGTAAAATTGACATTCCTACTTTTCGGGCCAGATTCCACCTATTCCAGCATGATGAGATGCTGGAACGCGCTGGAATTGGTGTCAATCGGCTCTTGGGAAATCCCTCCAGTATGTTTAGCCAGGCCTGCAAAATGTCAAAAAGAAAAATGTATTAGAAAATATAACGCATGACTATTCTCTTCCCTGCACTCTTCTCCTCTGTGCCGGTCTGCTTTCTTCATGTGCCATCGCCTGGGATCAAAAGCAGACTACTCATGGACTGGATGTCTTGGTACTGCTGCAATCCAGGCATGTAATAGGAGATCATTTGTATAATGAGAAATCCGCACTTACAAGGTATGAGGAGGGGAGGATTTGGCATCCTTGCCGGACTCATTCGGGGGGGATTAGGAAGGGGACAGCTCGGACCTCTGTAAAATTGAAAAAAAAGAAAGGATTTGTTAGACTTTATAACATGAAAATTGCATCAAAGGCAGCCTGTCAATTCCATTGCAATACTTATCACTTTAGAACTGATTGTCATTTGTCATATATACGTTTTTCCCCAAAATGGCAAAATTGATGTCAGTTGGGTTTCTCCAGAGTAGCACTTGGCCTAATACTTGGCAAAGAATTTGCCATACAGTTTAGAAATAAGTTTCTATATGCTCAGCCAGTGCCACGAATGAAGAAATGTTGGGTACTGAAAGCATACAAATGCCAAAAAAAGGGAGGAAATGACTTTACTAGGAGCCCCCAAAGAATTTACAGGGCCCTCAACGGGATGTTCCAACTGGCTGACCGCTGTTGAGCAATTTTAAAAAGTTGTCGTAATCATTTGATCTTCCCCCCGGAGTTGGCACTAATAGCAGATTCTGCAATCACTGCTCAACCCCCCCGCCCCTAACACTACGGGGTACTTACCTTAGAGGTCCGGCTGCCTCTCCTGCCACAGCAGAAGACTTCCCTCAAGCTCCTGCGCAGGTTGGAAAGCCGAGAAGGAGCTTTGTCGGTGCTCGGCTCACGAGGAGGGACTGCGGCTGCAGGAGCGCTATAGGGGGAACTAAAATATATATGAATATTTTTCATTTGTTTTTCTGACAAGTCACCTGTCTCTGCCGGGAGAAGATCGCGATCTGAGCGATCCGCGGTTTGTGATCAGTCAGTTCTCCATCTATAGAGCCGGCGTGTGACAGCGGTAGGTGTCGGCCCTAACTATGGAGATGAGTGCATTTTCCTCTGCCCATAGTTCTCCCTTATTGTAAATGTCCTACTTACCTTGTCAATGCCGGTGTGAAGATCACTCGCAGTCTGATCTGAGATCTGCAAGCTCTTTCAGCAACGAAATTGCGGAGTCTTCTGGTGCTGTAAAAGGGGAGGAGAAGTACGTAAGATTCAGGACTTGATCTTTTATATAGGACTCTTAAGTTGAATCAAATCAATTTGTGAAAGCTAAACTTCAGGAGAACAGCTACAGATATGGATTGAATAGATACACGGGAGATGTTTTATCTGCTAAAAGGTTTGTGTATCACCTCCTCCTCTCCTTATCTCCATTACACAGGAGGAAGGTGTTCTGTAGTTCACAGAAAATAGCTGGGAAAGCTGATAACAGAGGTGCCCATGCGTAGGAAGTTACAAAAAGGACTCAACATTTTTGGCAAAATCAAGTATTTTTTTTGTACTTGTTGGCAATGTGCAAAGTCTAAAAGGGAAATAACTCATGTAGCCGTGACATGTACGGCATGGCAAACCGAAATATATTCAATTTCTATTCTCGGGTTTAGATTTCTTTTAGAAATCTGACTTTGGGCTTTTTATGGTCTACAATAATGTTTGCTTTCAAAGCATATTGGCCCCCCCAAAAAATCTCATTGCCTCTCTGAATCCAAACCTTTCCTTAAAGGAGAACTATGGGGTCAGGGCTTTTCCCCATAGTTCTCCTAAGGGTAACGGGAGGACACAAACTAGCGTCCTCACCCAAAGCTCAGTATACCGCGAGCTACAGCTTGCGGTATACTGAGACCGCCGCAGCGAGGACGGATCTCGACATTACTGGATCCACCCAGCTGTGTGAGTGACAGCTTGATCTGCCTATCTTGAGGCAGAGCCAGCTGTACCCGCCCCCTCCCCCGTCCGTTCCGCCAGTCAGCGCTGGAGGATCGGACAGTGGAGGGGGGGAATCCCCGCCGTGAGTGACAGTCACAGCTCTCTGCAGGGAGATGATCGAGAAGTGAGCGAGCGACGGTATTTGTTCGCTCACTTCTCGATCTACTGAGCCGACGTGTGACAGTTTCATTGTCACAGGTCGGCTCTAACTAAGAGGCTGAGTGATTTTCAACCGCCTCATAGTTCAGGGGGACTGGCATGGACGGAGGGGAAAGGGGGTGTCTGTTGCTGCTCATATTTCTAACCTTCCTATCAGCATCGTGAATGTTATATTGTGCAAAGGAAAGAGTTATGTGGAAACTTACACGTTGGAGAAAGCGTCTGAAACACTTGTGGGCACCTAAAATTAAAAAACAAATGGAAAGTTATGAAACAAGCCCATATATAATGATCAAATTATTTCAACTATTTACATTGAAGTGAAAAAAAAAGGCAGAGAGGAGAGTTCCGTCATGGGCAGTGTCAAGGTCACATGACCCTCTCTCCTCCAATAACAGTGCGCTATCGTCTGCATTAAACAGGGGTAATGGAGACTACACACCACAGGCCACATTTTGTGAATGGGCCATATACCGGCCAACGCTTTGTGTACCCCAGCAAAATATATCCGAGAGCAGATAGCGATATCCGCCCTCCGTTATAATGAAACTGATAGACTTGTGTTGTTTTCAGCTCCATTAACTGGTGAAGAAGTATAGAGGCCACTTACATTGCCACGTGTCTGTCTGCTGCTGGGAGTTGTTGTCCTCAGAAGGACAATATTGAGCTCTTCGTTCTCAGGAATGCTATAAGAGAGATTGAAATAGAAATTATCGTCACATCGTTTGCTACATTTTTGACCATAGAAGCTGAAAAAGACTTCACAAGAATCACAAAGTGATGTGTTTGTTTTTTTTTTACTTACCTCTTGAGATTTGGGATTTGGCGAGGCATTCTTGGTCGGTACATGAACCTCTGCTCATGCAGAACTACTCTCACCCTAAAGAAATAGGAAAGAAGTCAGTCAGATCTGTGTTCTTCTCAGGGGGGTAACAATAGCCATAGCAGCCCATGCGGCTGCTATGAAGCCTGTGGGTGGAAGGGGGCCCCATGAAGGATTGCTGAAGTTTCTGTTGGCCCTGTACCCCTTATGGCATTTCCAATCAAGAAGAGTTGATATCAGATGCAGAAAGCTCTCCTGCTACCTGTCTTTGATATAGATTTTAAGGGTTTGCCATGGGGCCCAATTAAAACTTTGCTATGGGGCCCCACGATCTGTAGTTATGCCCCTGGTTCTTCTGTAACTGTTTAGAATGTGAAGATGAATTTTGGTGATTTTTTTTGTTTTGTTTCTATACAAGAATGTGTACTTACCTCTCCTGAACATTTCTTTTCAGTTCTGCTTCCCTCTCCTCCCTTTCCTGCTTCTCCAACTTTTGCTCCCTCATCATGGCAAGCTATAAAGAAAACAATAAGATGGTAAGTCGAAGTACAGATTTTAAAGTGGAAGCTGAGAATCTATGTAAGACGTGTAGAGGTCACTTACTTTGATCTGTCTGCGTTCTTTGCGCCCATACATATCGTGGTAGATGACGGTAGGATTGCCAGGTAAAATTCTCAGGCCGGGGGTGACCCTCAGCTCCTCATTTTCATTGATGCTGTAAGAGAAATAAAAAAAGAGATTATTTTCTCAAGTTTTAGTCATTGGAAGTAACAACTGAAAAAAATGTCTGGGCTGCTGGGCCGGGCCAGCAAGGTGTACTGTTAATAATATACACCAATCAGTTACTGCCCGGCTAAGGCGATTTTTTAAAATCATACGACCCATTACTATTGGGTATGGTCAGGGCCGGATTTCCCACAAGGCCAACCGAGGCCCGGCCTTGGGGAAGCAGGGGTGTGGAATACCTATCTCCCGACGCCCGGGATTACAGGTGGGGGAGAGAAACGGGGATCCGAGGAGAAGCTGGAGACTGTGCCGCTCCTCTGGGCCCTGCTGAGCCGCAGCTGTGTTGGCTGCCTGGCGCCCCTGTTGCCAATGGCATCCTGTGCTCACCGTGGCAAAAGGGGCAAGGGGGCGCAGCCAGGCCGCCCTGGCTACACCCCCTCTCTGCTGCGCCTGAGGCGAGTGCCTCACTCGCCCCATGGTAGCTACAGCCCTGTTGGGTATGGTACTGGCTCCTCTTTGAAGAAAGCCCCTTTACCCTCCGTCCAAGCCAGATGTAGCTCGCGGTATACAGGGAGCGCCGCAGCGAGGACGGATCTCAACATTTCTGGATCCACCCAGCTGCGTGAGTGACAGCTGGCTCTGCCTATCTAGAGGCAGAGCCAGCTGTACCCGCCCCCTCCCCCGTCCGTTCCACCAGTCAGCGATGGAGGATCGGACAGGGGAGGGTGGGAATCCCCACAGGGAGCTGTGAGTGACAGTCACAGCTCTCTGCAGGAAGATGATCGAGAAGTGAGCGAGCAACGGTATTTGTTCGCTAACTTCTCGATCTATTGAGCTGACGTGTGACAGTTTCATTGTCACAGGTCGGGTAGAACTATGAGGCTGAGTGATTTTCAATCAGCATCATGAATGTTATATTGTGCAAAGGAAAGATTTCGTGGGACGGAGTGGGGGGGGGGGGGGGGGGCGCATTGAGGAACCTGGCATTGGGGCAGCAGAGAGAGTAAATCTGGCCCTGGGTAATAGAGCCATAGCTAGCTCCTTTTGCCCCTGACATTTCACTTTTGAAATAGAAAAAGAGGGTGAGGACACAAAGTCCTCTGCCCATACAGGTGGGGGAGAGAAACTGGGATCCGAGGAGAAGATGGAGCCTGTGCCGCTCCTCTGCTCCCTGCTGAACCGCAGCTGTGTTGGCTGCCTGGCGCCCCTGTTGCCAATGGCGTCCTGTGCTCACCTTGGCAAAAGGGGCAAGGGGGCGCAGCCAGGCCGGCCCTGGCTACGCCCCCTCTCAGCTGCGCCTGAGGCGGGTGCCTCACTCGCCCCATGGCAGCTACAGCCCTGCTGGGTATGGTACTGGCTCCTCTTTGAAGAAAGCCTGATCATGTGACCTATCAAAGTCACATAACCAACTCTTCCAATCACAAAGCTCTCTCTGCCTCGTGGGACGCTGCAGGTTCCACACCCCAGCCCACATTTTATAAATGGAACCTTAAACTGCGGCTATCTGATCACACCCCAGCCCACATTTTATGAATGGAACCTTAAACTGCGGCTATCTGATCTCTGCAATATAACGGCCCCCAAAGACTTTCTATGTTACCCAAATTGGGTTTCCAACTTACCTGTTCAGGATGGGCCAATAGACAGGCATGCCGGTACTGTACATGTGCCTGCGCTCGCTCATGTTCTTTCTGGCAATCTGAACAAACCGCCTTTGGAGCCATTTTCTGTTGACAACATAAGAGAAGTGTGTAAGATTTGGGTTCTATTCCAACTTATACAAATGTAACCACTTTCAAAGCTTTTGTGATTAGTACAGGAACTTTTTTTTTTCTGCATTTGTCAAAAGCATAAACTACTAACTCTGTGACAAGTTATGTTTATAACTATTTAAAGGGAAGCATAATAGTTTGGGGTTTTATTTGATCTTAAATGGTATCATTTTTAACTGATGTTGAATGTCTTTTTTTGTGTTTTTTTTACTATTTATATAAAATCTTTGTGTTTTCAAATAAACATTTAAAACAGGGCCCTCATATGACATGGAACTCGCAGAGCTCTATGGGTTTTCTAATAGGAGAGCTCAGCAGGAGCTGATTTGCTTTCAGATTTTGCTTTCAGATGGCCTATTCAAACAGAGCAGGTAGGGGGGAAGGAACGGAGCCTGTGTTCTGGCTCTTTCACTTATTTCATAAATGTCAACTTAAAGGAGAACTATGAGGTGAGTGAAAATCACTCAGCCTCATAGTTCGAGCCGACGTGTGACAAGGAAACTGTCACAGGTCGGCTCAATAGATCGGGAAGTATATATATATCCAGGGCCGGCCTTAGGCATTTAGGCGCCCTGTGCGATAGCTTCGTGACGAAAGATTTTTCGCCTGTCTCAGGACCAAACCTTGAAAGACTGAACCCGGACAGAAGTGTGTCTTTTCCAGCGACATAAACGGTGAAACTATATAAGAAGTAGAGAGGTCACTTACTTGGATCAGGACCAATCTGAGCAGACAGCGATGCTTACGCATTAAGACCTCATACTGGGTGCCTTGCACGAGGGAAGCCTGGATCTTCAGGTACTTGTCTTCAGTGATCCTGTAAAAGAAATGAAAAATAGTTTATTTTATGCGTTTTATTAATGTGCACCGATCAATGACTACCCGGCTCAATAGAGTGTTCATCATATGTCCACTCAGGGCCCCCCCATGAAGAGTGGCAGACCTGCAGGCTGCATACAGGTGATCTCATCGCCGGGATCACTTGTACAAAACAAATGGTGGCTTCCCCGCTGTACATATAGCTCTCCTTGCCCATAGTAGGGCTAACTGTAGAAAACAACTACCCACCCCGTGCCCGGAACTGCATGTCCCGGGCATCGGAAGATAGGAATTCCACACTCCTGCTGACCTCTACTCCCTGCTGCTCCAAGGCCGGGCCTTGGGTGGCCTTGTGGGAAATCCGGCCCTGTGTCCACTACTAGTGGGTATGGAGTAGTACGCTCCCCTTTGATGATACCCGGGACTAGTAGCCAGCCACTTGGCCTAAGCACTTTCACATAGCAGGGGAAGTGACATCACCACTCCCCAGGACATGGAAATAGCCGACTTTAGTGCCAGGTGTGGAGGAGCAAGGAGCTGCAAGGGAGGGTTTATGTGGGTCAGAGAAGGCTACTCTTCTGCATTAAAGAGTATAAGGAACATTTTGGAGGGAAGCCTGGTTATGTGACCTTCCTACCTTACCCAAATTCAAGATCCAACTTACCTTTCCAGCATGAAGAAGCGTTCATGAGTTTCAATTTTGAATAGGGCTTTCTGGTGTCTGAACTCAGGATTTCCCAATCGGGAGAACCTGGCCCTCAGTTTTTTTCTATTGAAAACAGGAAGAGAGGTACATCAGATGCGGTTTCTAAGGAACTTGTTTGTACATTTGTAAAAAAAAAAAGCATCACATCCAAACCAAAAGAGAAGTTATGCTTATAATACAATGCGTATTTTAGGAGAAATATAATGGTTTGGGGTTTTATTTCAGCAAAGCAGATGAGAACAGCTTGTAAAAGGAGGCTAGAGCTACATCTGCTGGCTGGAATTATATTATATAGAAATTCAATATATACAATGTATATTATTTTGTCATTTAAAGCAAGAATAGACAATTTCTGAGGCCGGGCCAGCGAGGTGCACTTTTGATTAATATGCACCAATCAATTACTGCCTGGCCCAATAGAGTTTTAATCATATGTGTGAGAAATGATCCGCAACCCTACATGACGGTAAATATTCTAAAGCACGGGTAGGCAACCCTGGAACTCCAGCTGTGGTGAAAACTACAAATCCCGATATGCTACTACATCTGGGAGTCATGGCTGTAACTGTTAGTCATGCAATGCATCATGGGACTTGTAGTTCCACAACAGCTGAAATGCCGTGGTTGCCTACCCCTGTTCTAAAGGAGACTCTGTCACTTTGCCCATGTAAGATAAAATAACCGTGTCTCTGGGACCCTAACCCCCTTTATATTCTGGTCATAATCAACCTCCCTGTGGACAAAGTGAGAGGATTATGTAAGATGCGAGTTTTTGAAACGTCAACAAAAAAGAAGTTTGGGCTTTACATACACTTGTACTTACCTCTCCTCCTCTCTCCTCTGAACTCTGTTCACCATGATAGGATCCTATAAAGAAATAAAAGAAGGTCAGTTGAAGTATAGATTTTAAAGTGGAATTCCACTGAAATCTTTTTGTTTTGGATAGAGTAGGGCAGGGGTGTCAAACTCAGTTTAATCGTGGGCCGCATCAACATTATGGTTGCCCTCATAGGTATCTGTAAGACTATATAAATGTACAGGGGCGTAACAATAGCCATAGCAGCCCCCACGGCTGCTATGGGGCCCGGGGGTGGAAGGGGGCCCCATGAAGGATTGCTGAAGTTTCTGTTGACCCTGTACCCCTTATGGCATTTCCAATCAAGGAGAGTTGATATCAGATGTACAGGAAGAGATTATGTGGACAGCTCTCCTGCTACCTGTCCTTGATTAAGATTTTAATGGGTTTGCCATGGGGCCCTATTCAAATTTTGCTATGGGGCCCCATGATCTGTAGTTACGCCCCTTTAAATGTATCTAATCTTTATCATAATTCCCTCTGCATTCGATTATCACTGGTTTTAGTAATAACTTAATACCTAGATCTGGTAGGGGGGCGCATTGAGGGACCTGGCCTTGGGGCAGCAGCGAGAGTAAATCCGGCCCTGTTAACGGATTCCCCACCAGGGGTTCTAATCCTTCCCCACTCTATCCAAATATGTGGAATAGGGGGCCATAAAATACAGCTACTTACCAAGAGTGTCGACGAGGAAACTGCGAGTCGCTGACTCAAGCGTTTAGCAATAGCCCCTGATCAGAAACGGGCAGAACGCTTGGAGAAGTCTCTGATATCTGTAGAAGCGATTAGAAGGACGAGTCCTCCAACCGCTGTCGCGATCAGAAACCTGTGATACTAGAGGATAATAAACACTAGGCCCCCGACAGCCTTAGAAGCCGTCAGAAGGAACGGGCCCCCCGCCGCCCCCTCCTCCAACGACCCCCGGCAGCAATCGAAAACCTGTGCGTCACTCCTCAATAGTAATCAGAAAAATGTGCGACTCTATAGATGACCAGAAAAAAAACCAAAAGAAGTCTCCGACAACCGTTGAGGTCGGCAGAAGGAACAAGTCCCCCTGACAACCGCGCTAGCGATCGAAAACCGATAAAGACGCTTTCGGGAAACAACAAAAGTCACTTTCCGAACGCAAGACGCTCCTGAAAACCGCAAAGGCAATCAGAAGGCACCTGTAACCTATAAAAGGAGGAAAATAACAAACAAACAGCATTTAGTATTCAATGTAATGAGATATCACACAAAGTCATGGAGCAGAACTACGACTTCTGACCATCATTACACAGGCGCAGGATCTAATCCTCCCCACTGACAGAGGAATATGGGGAGCGGAGTCCCACTTTACTATGTTCTAGGTGGGGTTGGCAGGTGATCCGCCATCATATTTATAACATCTATCTCTCCCTCTATCTACCCCTCCATCTATCTACCCCTCTATCACATGTATGAGACAGATATGAATATCATTTTTAGAAGTATGATGATTATATAATAGAGAACAATTGTATCTATTAAATAATCATCATCATTATAACAATGATATGTATATATCTGTCTAATAAATGTCTTTATCTCATATAAGCCGACATTTCAGGTCACACACATGTTCCATATCCTCAGCACTGAACACACGTCTACTTACAAGAAACTCGCTGCAGGTCTGACTCTTATCTGGCACTTGTCCCTCTTTCATACTGCTTTGTCCCAATGTTATGAGAGTGGGCGGAGCCACGCTTGTGATATCACAGGGCTCGTCATGTGACCGAGCCAAGCCTTATCTGATTGGTCTAAGGATCCAATCAGTGCCCAAGCCAAGCCATGAGCCCCTGTGCAGTGTGATGGGGATAAATGATGGGAATAGGAATGGGACCCATAGAGGAGGCAGCCAGGAGCCAATTCTGCTTAATGTGAACCTAAATTCTAAACTTACAGAGAGGTTTTTTTTTTTGTACAGATGGGGAAATATTCTATATTCTCTATACTGAAAAGCTGGCTAGTTAGATGATATCATGGTCAGCTTTTCAGTACAGAATCTAGAATATTTCCCTATCTATAGATAATAGATAGATATGAATTGGGATATAGTTCATAGATAGAAAGTAATGACAGGTTCCCTTTAGTATACGGCACTGCCTGCGACTTCTGCGCACTGTGCGCTTCAGCATGCGCTGACCCCGCTCTGTCATGTGACGTGGCCTACCACTTCGTGGCTGAGTTGCTGTTGTTCCCAGTTGCTTCCACTTTGTTATAATACCGCTAACAGGTGACCGCGGCATATTTAGTAGCCAGGAAATGTCACAAAACACCTGAATCCAATGATTTGGAGGGGTGTCCGCAAGACCGGTACGCAGGCATTGATGTGCCATGCGTTCCTGCGCAGCTGATCGCACTGCGGCCGGAGGGTGTGGCTGCGGTGCCATTGATTTCAATGCACCGCCACGCCCCCTCCCGCCCCAAAACAAACTGAGCAGGCTGGAATGTGATCCAGTGTGTTCCGGCCAGAATCGGGCTGGAAAACGTACAGAGGCTGGTGTGATTAGCCGGAAGAATTCTGAGACTGCAGAAGTCATTAAAAGTATTTTCAATTGTATGCATGTAAGTTCTAAGTCTGTGTATTGTATGTACCATCAAAGTGGGACGGATGGAGCCGAAAGAAGAAGCGGCTTCTGGGGACGGACAAGATGAAGCCCGGAGGAGTGATGGAAAAGGTAATAAAACTGCTTTTAATGTTCCCCTAGACCGGGGCAGGCAAACTCCTACCCTCCAGCTGTGATGAAACTACAAATGCCATCATGCATCTGCCTCTGGGGGGTGATTCCTGTAACTGTCAGAGTCTTGCAAGGCCTCATGGGACTTGTAGTTGCACCAGTCTTGGAGTGCCAAGGTTGCCCACCCCTGCCCTAGACAAAAACAAGCATTTAAACCTTGCAGGGGTGGGGTCCAAGGCTACTTTAGATTTCCCCCGGAGTTCCTTTGAGTCATTTCCTTTCTGCAAGCACTCCAGTATTGGCCCCGGACCGGTTTCCTGATGGTGTGTCAGCACAGCCGCTTGTAATCTCCACTAGGGGCTCATCTGACAGGGTGACAGCGCAGGAGCACAACTAGGAGATTATTATTATTATTACACAGGATTTATATAGCGCCAATATTTTGCGTAGCGCTTTATAATATAAGGAAGATATTACAGTCACAATACAATTCAAGACAAGATGGTAAGGAGGGCCCTGCCCCTGAGGGCTTACTACTAGGAGATAGTGACAGAGCGTTGTCACCCTATAACAGGAAGCGCCTGAACAAGAATCCTTATGGCATGATGACCAGAGATGAATGTATTATTTATTGAAAAATTACATTGATGTGAGATTTTTTTTTTACATTTCTTGAACAGACCGTTGTATTTGTACATGAAGCAGATATTCTGCTCAATCTAGATACATTTTATAAGCACCCCCCCCCAGAATATAGTCCCTGGGCAGCAGGTGCTGAAATGAGCTGTCATACCCATTTCCTGCCAGTGGGGGGCAGTGTCTGCACAATCAATATACACTCAGCAGTAGGGGGGCTCCAGACCAAAGTTCTGGGGTCCTGACTTGCTGGAATGATCAGAAATGGATTTACTTTGATTTCTTGGTTTGCCTTTGTGTGTCTTCAGCTTCCTTTGTTGTATTTACATCATTGTATCCATATTATTGTTCCATGAATCTCTCTTTATATACAAATAGTGACATGTTTTATAAATACTGTGCTGGAGGATCCAGAGACATAGATAAAGAAGGCAGATAGGAAAAGCAATAGAAACTGGTCTTGTACAGGTGATCCCAGGGTGGAATATCCCTCTAAGGAGAATTAAAGTGCACCTGTCACATCGGCTGTAGGCAGCTATGGGAGCGTGCACTGATTCTAAAAGGTCTGAGGTTCCCCCCGAATCTCAGGATGCTTCAGATTATAACTTCCCTGCACTAGGAAGGGATCACCCCCCCCAGAAGGTAGGAGAGTGAGGGTGGGCTAGCCCCTGACACTTAGTGGAAATGTCAGAATTTGCATGAAGGGCCAGTCCACCCTAAGCAGTTCTTGGCTGGCAAATTAACTCACCATTGTCTTTTATCTCTGCTGCCGGCCGTATTTCCACGCCTTGTATTTCATTCATCCTGTTATGGTCTCTGTGATATAAAAAAAGGAGGAAATAAAAACAAGAGAATGAAACTAATTTTATAATGGCCACAGTAGGGGGCGGAGCTGAGAATGTATAGGCCAAGGACTCGCTGCCAAGCTCCCGAAAGGTGAACAAAGATGGTTGTGCTATAAATTCTGTGTGTTAGAATAGTAAATGTGTAATTCCATGTGACCCGGATCCCCCCAGCCAGGTCACAGACCCCCACTTTTCTCTACTCCAGTTAAAGTAATAGAGTGATCACTGACCCGCCCCCGTCCTGTGATTGGATAATAAAGCAGCAGCACTCTTTGCTCTCCATTGTCCCTATGCTCCCACCTATGAGATTTGCATGTATTGGTCACTGACCCACCCCCATCCATGTGACCCCGACACCCTCTGCCAGACAGCACAGCTAGGTCAGTGACCTCACTTTACTATAGATAAATACAGAGTGGTCGTTGACCCGCCCCCATCCTGTGATTGGATAATAAAGCAGCAGCACTCAGCCCTGTGCAATCCTCTGTCCATATGCTCCCATCTTTGAGGGATGCAGTCTTATTGCTCACTGACCTCCCTCCTCCTGACTTGTGATTGGATAATAAAGAAGCAGCACTGAGCCCTGTGCTCTCCAATGTCCACATGCTCCCACCTTTGAGTAATGCATTGATTTGGTCACTGACCCGCCCCCATCCATGTGACCCCGACACCCCCTGCCAGACAGAACATCTAAGTCAGTGACTGACCCGCCCCCATCCTGTGATTGGATAATAAAGGAGCAGCACTCAGCCCTGTGCTCTTTACCGTTTGCATGCTCCCACCTTAGAGGAATGCAGTATTATCGGCGGACATGGGCCCCTGCACTTGCATACGATGATACCAGTGAGCAAGCTGGAGCAAAAATACAGCAGAAGACCTCCGGGGATGGGGGAGGGGCTTTAACCCTTTCCAAAAATGTCTGAAAAGGCTGATATAATGGCTTTAGCATTGTGGGGTCACAGACCTGAAACAAGTATACAGACCAGGAGATGTGACCTCAACTTTTTGGATATTTGTGCCTGGTGAGTGACTGACACCAGAGACAGCCAGGCGAGCAGCTTGTTTAGGTCAGCCATGGAAGCTTTAACAAAGGATCTGTGGCTGAAGAGAGACGACAGGCTCCATTCCCCCCGTCCATCCATCCGGAAGGATTGCACATGTACGTGAGCCTGTTACATAATTCTGTACAGACATTGGTCCATCTGCTTCCTAAAACTAAAACTCACCGCGTATCCTTGGGGGGGGGGGGGGATTAACTCCCTTCTGTGCCTTCACTACAAATCTCATCATGCCTTTGCCTCTGGGAGTCATGCCTGTCACTGCCGGTCTTGCAATACTTCATGGGACTTGTAGTCCCACAACAGCCGGAGGGCCAGAATTTCCTTCCCCTGACGTAGGGTCCAAAGTGGACCTGTCATTAAAGATTCCCACTTCTCATGAATCAACGGGACACGTCAGCATTTCCCAGCCACAATATTGTTTTTATTTTTATAAATACTTCTTCCCAGGCACACATTTTTTTTCATTTTGGAGGGTTATGACCCGGTCTACTTTTCTTTTGGCAATCTGCGTCCCATTGGGGAGATTTCCCTTTACTTCCTGTCTGGTAGCCACAACAGGAAGTCCCTTCAATGAAAGGAAACTCCCTGATATTCAGCAGTACTAATGTCCCCATTGGAAGATTTCTCATCTATTCCTGTTCTGGTGACAACACGCAATTTGAGATTTTGTTTTCCCTTTCAGTGATAACGGTGACCAGGACAAATAGAGAGGGCGAATCTCCCTAACGGGGACACAGGCGGCCATATAAACCTGGCATGGGGTCTAACCTCTCTCCACTCATTGTTTTGGCTTCAGTAGCAGTTTTGGACAAACATTTCCTCCTGAACTCCATTATGAGCCGAGGCAGAGATCACATGGTCAGAGGCTGCCAGGATTATCATTTAAGTCCAGGGGTAGGCCACTCCAGCTGTTGTGGAACTACAAGTCCCATGAGGCATTGTAAGACTCTGACCGCCACAGGCCCGGTGGCGGAAGGATGGAGCTGAAGCTGTACAATGAAATAAAAGCATTTTCTAGAGTCAGGCGATGACATGGAGGACGCTGTCCATGGTCCTGAAATCAGTACCATGACAGGGTATAGGTTACCACTGCTCCCGGTTATAGGTTCACATGACATTAGTGATGGACTGACTTCCCTACTCTCGGCTTTACCGATCCTTTAAAGGTAAGTACGCCTTTAAGAACAAATGACACATTCACACAGCTTCGTAAAAAGAAAAAAAATCTGCATTTATTATATTTTTTGCATAGGAGGCATTTAAGGATTGCAACAGCGATCCGTGGAGGGCGGGTCCAGGGCTTTGGTTCCGGCTCCATGTCCATACTTCGATACGGAACAATGAATGGACTACAATGCCTTGACATCACCGCACTTGTATTCCATTGAGGGGTGCAAAACTACAGGAGGGGCGGAGACCAGACCAGTCACAAGGAAAGAGCAGCAGTGAGCGGTCTTTATTACAGGAGGGGGAGGAGACAAGACCAGTCACCCTGCACAAGGAGAGAGAGCACCAGTGACCGGTCTTTTTTTACGGGAAGGGGCGGGGACAAGACCAGTCACCCTGCACAAAGAGAGAGAGCACCAGTGACTGTCTTTTTTACAGGATGGGGCGGAGACAAGACCAGTCACCTGCACAAGGTGCGAGATCAGCAGTGGCCAGTCTTTATTACAGGAGAGGGCGGAGACAAGGCCAGTCACCCTGCACAAGGAGAGAGAGCAGCAGTGAGCGGTCTTTATTACAGGAGGGGGAGGAGACAAGACCAGTCACCCTGCACAAGGAGAGAGAGCACCAGTGACTGTATTTTTTAAAGGATGGGGCAGGGACAAGACCAGTCACCTGCACAAGGTGCGAGATCAGCAGTGGCCAGTCTTTATTACAGGAGAGGGCGGAGACAAGACCAGTCACCCTGCACAAGGAGAGAGAGCACCAGTGACTGTATCCCCTGTGCTGGGGTCCCCTTGCCTCTGCCTGCCTTCCTTTGCCATGGTCCCCTTCCATGGAGAGAGAGCACCAGTGACCGGTCTTTTTTACAGGAAGGGGCGGGGACAAGACCAGTCACCCTGCACAAGGAGAGAGAGCAGCAGTGACTGTCTTTTTTAAAGGATGGGGCAGGGACAAGACCAGTCACCTGCACAAGGTGCGAGATCAGCAGTGACCGGTCTTTATTACAGGAGAGGGCGGAGACAAGACCAGTCACCCGGCACAAGGAGAGAGATCAGCAGTGACCGGTCTTTATTACAGGAAAGGGTGGAGACAAGACCAGTCACCCTGTACAAGGAGAGAGAGCAGCAGTGACCAGTCTTTATTACAGGAGGGGGCGAAGACAAGACCAGTCACCCTGCATGACTCTTGTATGAGGACACTATAGTTCAGCTTTGAATTGGCACATCACACACATTGTGCCATGTATAGACAACCTAGGTGGGCAGGATTAATGTTCAGGAGCCATGGACATTTGGACGCAGCAGGAAGTCATTGTCTCGCCCATTACAACCAATCCGGTTCCATCTAGTTGGGGGATCGCATGCATGTGGCCTTCAGCCATGGGGATACCAAACCTTATGCCCTGGGGGTTGGGAATTTTTTCAAGGGGACACACACATTTTTTTGGAATCCATAGAAGGGTAAAGAATAATTTGGGGCAGGGCGGCTGGCGTAAACCCAGAAGATCCATTGGAGAGACTGTAGCGGTAAGATTGACGTTGGAATTGGGCGCAAAAGAAGCGCGGCTACGGCATAGGATTGCATCATTGTAAGGATAAATGAATGATGTCATAGATATGGGATAGAACACACAAGGCACAGGCTCCTCTGCTAATCCTTCTAGTCAGCAGTGACATCATACATACAAAAGACACAGCACAGCCTGTATGATGACGTAATGGCGATAGTGGAGAGAATGCATTAATATCATTTATAATTTAGTCACCAGAAGCCTCCCCCTGGTATAGTGACGTCACGGATAGACGTCCTAGGATTGCAGAAGACTTATCTGGGCCTCTGTGTTGTCCAGTGATGTCATATATCCATATAAAGCACAGTTCTAGTCTCTACCACACCATATTCTATATGCAGCGCACGGCCCCGGTGATGTGACGTCATAGGCAGCAGTTATAGCTCCGATCTATGAGGACCAATACATTGTATGTGCTATATACCTGGCACCGTGCGGAGGGAATACACAGCGCTGTGATGATATGCTGATCCCTCCTCCAGTTCCTGCCTTCCTTTGCCATGGTCCCCTTCCTTCTCTCTGCCTGCCCACCTGTGCCAAGGTCCCCTTCCTTCTCTCTGCCTTCCTTTGCCATGGTCCCCTTCCTTCTCTCTGCCTGCCCACCTGTGCCAAGGTCCCCTTCCTTCTCTCTGCCTTCCTTTGCCATGGTCCCCTTCCTTCTCTCTGGCTGCCCACCTGTACCAAGGTCCCCTTCCTTCTCTCTGCCTTTGTGCCAGGGTTCTCTTCCTTCTGTCTGTGTGCCCTCCTGTGCCAAGGTCCTCTTCCCTCTGCCTGCAACCCCTGCCAGGTTCCCTTTCCCTCTGCCCGCACCCTTTCTGTGCCATGAATTTCCTCTATCAGGATCCCTTCCTCTGCCTGCACCCCATCCGTGCCAGGATCTACTTCCTCTGCCTACACCATCTCTGTGCCAGGATCCCCTTCCTCTGTCTGCATCCACTCTATGCCAGGATCCCATTCCCTTTGCCTGCATCCCAAAGTGCCAGGATCCCTCTGCCTGCCCCCTGTGCCAGGATACTCATATTTATGCCTGCACATCCCCTGTGTCAGTATCCCCTAATACTACATGATCCCCTTCCCTCTGCCTGCACCCACTATTTCATGAGCCTCTTTACTTTGCTTGGATCCCTTTCCGGTGCCTACACCTCCCCCCCCCCCCCTCCTGTGCCAGGGTCCCCTTTACCCTGCCCAAAACCCCTCTGTCCCTCTGTGCTTCACACCCCTGCTGTGTCAGGATCCCCCAGTGTGCCAAGATGCTCTTTCCTCTGCCTGCTCCTCCTTTTTGCCATGCATTTCATGTGCCAGAGGCTTTGCCAGGATCCCCCAATGTGCCAGAGTCCCCTTCCCTTTACCTCTTCCCCTCTATGTCCTGATACTCTTTCCTCTGTCACTACTTAATATATTGTATGCCACAATACCCTGTCCTAGCCACTCTTCTGTCCCATGATACCCTGTCCTCTGCCACCCCCTCTATGTCATGATACCCTGTCTCTTCTGCCACCCCCTCTATGCCATGATACCCTGTCCTGTGCCACCACCTCTATGTCATTATACCCTGTCCTCTGCTCCCCCATAATTCCATGATACCCAGTCCTCTGCTCCCCCTCTATGCCATGATACCCTGTCCTCTGCTCCCCCATAATTTCATGATACCCTGTCCTCTGCTCCCCCTCTATGCCATGATACCCTGTCCTCTGCTCCCCCTCTATGTCATGATACCCTGTCCTCTGCTCCCCCTCTATGCCATGATATCCTGTCCTCTGCTCCCCCTCTATGCCATGATACCCTGTCTTCTGCTCCCCCTCTATGCCATGATACCCTGTCTTCTGCTCCGCCTTTATGCCATGATGCCCTGTCCTCTGATCTCCCTCTATGTCATGATGCTCTATCCTCTGCTACCCCTCTATGCCATGATACTCTGTCCTCTGCTCCCCCTCTATGCCATGATACCCTGTCCTCTGCTCCCCCTCTATGCCATGTAACCCTGTCCTCTGCTCCCCCTCTATGCCATTATACCCTGTCCCCTGCTCTTCCTTGATGCCATGTAACCCTGTCCTCTGCTCCCCTTATGCAATTATAGCCTGTCCTCTGCTCCCCTTTTAGGCCATTATAACCTATCCTCTGCTCCCCCTCTATGCAATGATACCCTGTCCTCTGCCACCCCCTTTAACCCATAATACCCTGTCCCCTGCTCCCCCTTTATGCCATAATACCATGCCTCTGCCACCCCTTCTACACCATAATATCCTTTCCCCTCTCTGCTCCCCTTTTATGCAATGTTGCCCTTATCTATGATACTCTCATTTTTGCGAGTACCCCTTCTATGCCAGTATACTTTCACTTCTGTCAGTAGCCCCTTTTTCCGCCAGAATGGTCCCCCTGCCATCCCTTCTAGAGCTTCTCTACCAGTACCCCTTCTATATCCCATGCCATAATATACTTTACTGTGTCGCTGCCCCCTCTGTGCCATGATTTTCTGTCCTCTGCCGCCCCCTCCCCCAATCCCATGCTGCTCCCCTTTCCTTTGCCAGTTCTCCTCTGTCTCATGTTCCCCTTTTCTCTTTTGCCCCACCCTCCATTTTCCTTTGCCTTAACCCCTTCAATGGCAGACTTCCCCTCTATTTAAGTACTCCCTTTCCCCTGATAGCACCCCATCTTTACCAGGAACCTTATTTCTTTTGCATGTTCGATGCCACCCTTTCCTTTCTCTACTAGAAGTGTCAACCCCCCTGCCCCCCCGCCAGGCAAATCCTTACCCCTCCACCCCCCTTTCCTCATGCCATGCACCCCATCCTAAGACTCTGCTGCTTTTTTGTCGAGCACGCCTTATCCTTCAATCTGTAAGGTCATGAAGCTCCCCCATTCTCTGCCACTTCTTTTAGGGCTCCACTGTGCACCCTCAATGCCAAGAAGTCCTTTCCCACCCCCTGCCATCCACCTTCTTCTTCTTAGTCTGCAAGTTCCTGACCCCCATTATATTATTATTAATTATACCCTGCTTTCTTTGCACCCCAAAGTGGAGAAGGGGGTGGTGGGATGTCTGGGATCAATAGAGAGGGAACTGGAGCTGCTGTGTGCCTGAATTTGAGTTCGTGTGACCGTTGATGTGTGCCAGCACAGGGACATTTTATCTGTGGCGTAGTGTAAAATCCATCAGGAGCCGATAGAGGAGGGGAA
>NW_017306285.1:2925877-2967644 GCF_000935625.1 Nanorana parkeri | reverse complement strand
CAGAAAGAGGAGGGGAAGGGGGGGGGTGGAGAGGCAGGAAGGAGATCTGCCATCTAGATGTACACTGTAGCTGCATGCAATGGTACACAGGGAAATACAGGCAGACGGTGTTCAGACAGAACTAGGACACATGTATAGACAGAGAGAGCTATAGGATAGAGAGACAGGCAGACATAGCAATAGACGCGGAGCAAATAGGGGCAGGACACAGATCCAGAAGAAGCAGAGCACATGAATATGTAGAGGACAGACAGACACAGGACACACAGGCAACATTATGCACCAGGCACACACAGAACCCACATATACAGAGCATGGATATACGATGGACAGACAGAAACAGGGGACACAGGCAACATTATGCACCAGGCACACACAGGACCCACATATACAGAGCATGGATATACGATGGGCAGACAGACAGACACAAGACACACAGATGTAAAGAGAATAGTTATACGATGGGCAGACAGACACAGGACACAGAGGCATTAAAATGCACCAGACACACACAGGACCCACATATACAGGGCATGGATATACGATGGACGGGCAGACAGACAGACACACACAGGACCCACATATACAGGGCATGGATATACGATGGACGGGCAGACACACACAGATATAAAGAGAATATCCATCCATCCATCCATCCATCCATCTAATCTATCTAATCTAGCTGTTTATATAGATAGATTATTCATGCAGAGGGACAGACAGACAGCAAAACAAATATACAGCAAGGTCAATGAAGGTGTCTGCATGATCAGATGGTGCTGTAACCCATAGCAACCGCTCTGCTCTCCTCTGCCAGGCACAGCGATTGCTCCTTTCTGATTAGTGGCTTTGAGCACATCAATCCCCAGACAGCACAGTTGTCCTATAGATGCTGGGGATTGTAGTCCCCCAATAACCCAGGTTACTATCCATTGATATGTATAATCTTGGTGATGGTGCATTGTCAGAGGCTGCACACACCCAGTCTGATGGGAGCTTGGACGGCCCGGTCACCTGGTATTAAATGAAAACCTAATCTTTGTTAGTCATGTGCTGCAATCAGATCTGTATGATCCAGTGGCACGCGCCCTATCGGAGGCACAGGCCATGGCGGTGTCAGTGCTCCATATTGTTGTATTGCCTTGAGAGTATGTTTCTGCAAAACAGCTTAACCCCATCACTGCCTGTCAGCGTGTCTCCATTTCATGATGATTCTCCTTCTATGGGCTAGCTGTATTTTAGACAGTTGTTGAATAACTGTTGAAAGAAAAAATCAGTTGCCGGGTAGGCCACATAGAACAGTGCTGCAATTAGCCATACACAGTCACTGTTTATCATTGGCAGAACCTGAATATGTACTAAATGAAATACGCTGTCCAATTCTTTCTTTCTCTCTCTCTCTCTTCTCTTTTCTCTCTCTCTCTCTCTCTTCTCTTTTCTCTCTCTCTCTCTCTCTCTTCTCTTTTCTCTCTCTCTCTCTTCTCTTTTCTCTCTTCTCTTTCTCCTCTCTTCTCTTTCTCTCTTCTCTTTCTCTCTTCTCTTTCTCCTCTCTTCTCTTTCTCCTCTCTTTCTCTCTTCTCTTTCTCCTCTCTTCTCTTTCTCCTCTCTTCTCTTTCTCCTCTCTTCTTCTTCTCTCTCTCTTTCTCTCTTCTCTTTCTCTTTTCTCTCTCTCTTCTCTTTCTCCTCTCTTCTCTTTCTCCTCTCTTCTCTTTCTCCTCTCTTCTTCTCTCTCTCTCTCTCTCTCTCTTTCTCTCTTCTCTTTTCTCTCTTCTCTTTCTCACTTCTCTTTTCTCTCTCTCTTCTCTTTCTCCCCTCTTCTTCTCTCTTTCTCTCTTTCTCGCTTCTCTTTCTTGCTTCTCTTTTCTCTCTCTCTCTTCCCTTTCTCTCTTTCTCTCTTCTCTTCTCTTTCTCTCTCCTCTTTCTCTCTCCTCTTTCACTCTTCTTCTTTTCTCTCTCTCTCTCTTAATTTCACTCTTCTTCTTTTCTCTCTCTCTCTCTTAATTTCTCTCTTCTCTTTTCTCTCTCTCTTTCTCTCTTCTCTTTCTCTTTTCTCTCTCTCTTCTCTTTCTCCTCTCTTCTCTTTCTCCTCTCTTCTTCTCTCTCTCTCTCTCTCTCTCTCTTTCTCTCTTCTCTTTCTCACTTCTCTTTTCTCACTTCTCTTTTTTCTCTCTCCTCTCTTTCTCTCTCTCTCTTCTCTTTCCCTCTCCTCTTTCACACTTCTTCTTTTCTCTCTCTCTCTCTCTATTCCTTTCTCTATTCTCTCTTTCTTTCTCTTTCCTCTTTTCTCTCTCTCTTCTCTTTTCTCTCTTTCTCTCTCTTTCTCTTTTCTCTCTCTCTCTTCTCTTTCTCCTCTCTTCTCTTTCTGTCTTCTCTTTTCTCTCTCTTCTCTTTCGCTCTCTCTCTTCCTTTCCCTCTCCTCTTTCACTCTTCTTCTCTCTTTCTTTCTCTCTTCTCTTTTCTCTCTCCCTTCTCTTTCTGTCTTCTCTTTTCTCTCTCTCTCTGTCTTCTCTTTCTCTTCACTTTCTCCTCTCCTTTCTCTCTCTCTTCTATTTTCTCTCTCTTCTCTTTCTCCTCTCTTCTCTTTCTCTCTCTCTTTCCCTCTCCTCTTTCACTCTTCTTCTTCTCTCTCTCTCTCCTTTCTTTCTGTCTTTCTCTCTTCTTTCTCTCTCTCTCTTCTCTTTCTCCTCTCTTCTCTTTCTGTCTTCTCTTTTCTCTCTCTTCTCTTTCGCTCTCTCTCTTCCTTTCCCTCTCCTCTTTCACTCTTCTTCTTCTCTCTTTCTTTCACTCTTCTCTTTTCTTTCTCTCTTCTCTTTTCTCTCTCTCTTCTCTCTCTCTCTTCTCTTTCTCCTCTCTTCTCTTTCTGTCCTCCTTTCTCCTCTCTTCTCTTTCTATCTTCTCTTTTCTCTCTCTTCTCTTTCTCTCTCTCTCTTCCTTTCCCTCTTCTCTTTCTCTCTCTCTCTTCCTTTCCCTCTTCTCTCTCTCTTCTCTCTCTTCTCTTTACTCTCTCTCTTCTCTTTCTCCTCTCTTTCTCTCTTCTCTTTCTCCTCTCTCTCTTCTCTTTTCTCTCTCTCTTCTCTTTTTCCTCTCTTTCTCTCTTCTCTTTCTCCTCTCTCTCTCTTCTCTTTCTCTCTTCTCTCTCTCCCGTTCCCTCTCATTTTCTCTCTTCTCTTTGTCTCTTCTTCTCTCTCTCTTATCTTTGTCCTCTCTTCTCTTTCTCTCTCTTCCTTTCCCTCTCCTATTTCACTCTTATTCTTCTTCTCTCTCTCTCTCTCTCTCTTTCTTTCTCCCTTCTCTCTCTCTCTCTCTCTCGTCTCTTTCTCCTCTCTTCTCTCTCTCTTTTCTCTCTGCTCTTTCTCCTCTCTTCTCTTTCTTTCTTCTCCTTTTCTCTCTTCTCTTTCTATCTCTCTCTCTCTCTTCCTTTCCCTCTCCTCTTTCACTCTTCTTCTCTTTCTCCTCTCTCTTTCTGTGTCTTTCTCTCTCTCTTCTCTTTCTCTCTCTCTCCCGTTCCCTCTCTCTTCTTTTTCTCTCTTCTCTTTCTCCCCTTCTCTTTCTCCTCTTCTCTCTCTTCCGCTCCCTCTCTTCTTTCTTTCTTTCTTTCTTTCTTTCTTTCTTTCTTTCTTTCTTTCTTTCTTTCTTTCTTTCTTTCTCTCTCTCTTCTCTTTCTCCTCTCTTCCGCTCCCTCTCTCTCCTCTTTCTTTCCTTCATTGCTTCTTTCCTTTCTCTCTCTTTATCTCTATTGTCTTGCATCAAGTAGGAAACACAGCCTACATATGTAATGACTATCTATCTATCTATCTATCTATCTATCTATCTATCTATCTATCTATCTATCTATCTATCTATCTGTCTGTTTTTCTCTCCTCTCTCTCTCTCTCTCCCTCCTTCATTAGTGTCTGTGCTCCTCCCACAAGGCTCTGAGTTCATTGGACTCCCCAGTTATGCGAATCCCCACAGGGGAGGGTGACACCTTCACTAGGCCTAGTAACTGCCACAGCAGTTGGGTAAGGAGTGGGTTAGTTGGAGAAGGTAACTGAGTATGCTTTTCCTTCAGATTCCCTCATCTGCTACACAGCAACACCCCCAGGAAGATGGGGAAAGAGAAGACGCACATTAACATTGTGGTCATCGGCCACGTGGACTCCGGCAAATCCACCACCACCGGCCACCTGATCTACAAATGCGGAGGCATCGACAAGAGGACGATAGAGAAGTTCGAGAAGGAGGCGGCTGAGGTGAGGGCAAAGGGGAGAGGCGGAGACGTGGGCCCTGATTCATCATCCTGCAGTAAAGGCATCTTGAAGTGCACTTAAGGCATGCTAAAGTGTCCTCTTATCTAATGTTATTTTTGCCTTAAGTGCTTCTTGGCACATCTGTATTCCAGCTAAATGAATCAGGATCCTAATGTAGCTTGTCGGTTACCAAATGTAAAAACAAAACAAATGCTCTTATCCTACCTCATGCTCTCAATATGAGTTGCTCAGCTTTCATTTTTATCCTTTGACATTGCCACTTATTATTTTCACAAGTGGCAGTGCCCATATTTATCTAAGCACGGGTTTCCTTTAGGCCAGGGGGCGGCAACCTCGGCACCTCCAGCTGTGGTGGAACTACAAGCCTCAGTGAGGGATTGCAAGACTCTCATAGCCACAGGCACGGCCTGCCTTACCCTCCCAGTTATAGGAATACTGTGCTATAGGCAGATGAGAGTGACCCTGGACGGTAACCGGCAGGAATCACCCCCCCGCCGTTCATCCAAGACTGACTCAGCAGAGGCCCAGGAGAAGCCGGGATGCAAATGGCGGCGGCTCTCAGAGAAAGCGTTGTGTTCTAGAGATCTCCGCGCCCGGCCGCAGTGATCAACAGAAGCAGCTGGGTGCGGAGAGAGCCGCCGCTTGCCAGGTTTAATTATAGCCGAGCTGGAAGGCTCCATTCGCTGAGCGCCTCGCAGAGGGCACACTGTCCTATCAGCTACGCACACAGCTAGGGAACGCGAGACAAGCCGATGCGCCGGGGGTATCGGTGACCTTAACCCCTTAACGGGCACCGAGCTCGCTCGGACCGCCGAGAACACCGCGCCCTCTGTTATATTATTGTCTGTATGGGTTAAAATGAACAATCGCCCTTTGTAGATGGGAAAGGGAACCAGAAACCAGTCTTGTGTCCTGGTTTTTATATATTCTGAAAAGTCCAAACTGATATAAGAAACATTGTATAAATGTTTAGATATATATATATATATATCTCTAAACATACATGCACATGCTGCATATATAATGTGTATACATGGCTCCCCAATGGAGACTCCATGTGGGTCATGTGACATGCTTGAGGTCACCTGAACGGGAGCACCATGCAATGGTCTGTATGCAAACAAAAGGGCAGATTTTAGTCTAACCCCCCCTCTTGACTTCTATTATGGAATTTTTCTGAAATAGACTTGAGCTGAAGTTAAACTTTCACTTTAAGAGCATTAAAATCTATTAACATGTAACAGTTTTGGATACAAAGTTTGCAGGTGATGCCGAGCAGCAATGCATCATGGGAGTACTCTACAGACATAGGCTATTACTGGTCTGTATCTATCCTAACCAACCTCACATGGTATCCTGGAGTGATATCAAAATCTGGACGACATGATTCTCCTGGTAACATGAATGGCAATCATTCCTATTGCCCTCAGGCTCCAATCTGATTCAATGCAATGGAAGACGAAAGGCTGACTGCGATTGGTTGGTTGGTTGGTCATTCTTTCAGATACTTTGAGATGGAAAAGTATATAAGTGTATATATATACTAAAACAAGATGGACGAGTCTCCCTATAACCCGGGTGTAGCCCAGTAATGTGTGTGATCTCCTCTCCTGACAGATGGGGAAGGGCTCCTTTAAGTACGCCTGGGTTCTGGACAAACTGAAGGCCGAGCGGGAGAGAGGGATCACCATCGACATCTCTCTGTGGAAGTTCGAGACCACCAAATACTACATCACCATCATCGATGCTCCCGGACATCGGGACTTTATCAAGAACATGATTACCGGGACATCACAGGTAGGATGGGTGGCTGGATATGTGGATGGGTGGAGGGATCTGTGGGTGGAAGGAGAGATGGATGGGTGGAAGGATGATTGGATAGATAGATAGATAGATAAATAGATAGATAGATTGTTAGACAATGAATGGATGGATGGATGGGTGGGTGGATAGATATGAGATGGATGGATAGATATGACATCGATGGATGGATTGGTGGCTAGTAGGCAGATGAATAGAAGGATAGGTATGAAATAGATGGATGGATGTATAGATATGAGATGGATGGATGACTGGATTGGTAGATAATATGAGAAAGATGGATGGATGGATATGAGATGGATGGATGACTGGATTGGTAGATATGACATAGATGGATGGATGGATAGATATGACATAGATGGATGGATGACTGGATTGGTAGATATGAGAAAGATGGATGGATATGAGATTGATGGATGACTGGATTGGTAGATATGAAATAGATAGATGGATGGATGTATAGATATGAGATGGATGGATGACTGGATTGGTAGATAATATGAGAAAGATGGATGGATGGATATGAGATGGATGGATGACTGGATTGGTAGATATGACATAGATGGATGGATGGATAGATATGACATAGATGGATGGATGACTGGATTGGTAGATATGAGAAAGATGGATGGATGGATATGAGATGGATGGATGACTGGATTGGTAGATATGACATAGATGGATGGATGGATAGATATGAGATAGATGGATGGATTGGTAGATATGAGATGGATTGGTATAAAATAGATGGATGGATTGGTAGATATGACATAGATGGATGGATTGGTAGATATGATATGGATGGATGGAATGGTATAAAATGGATGGATGGATTAGTAGATATGAGATGGATGGATAGGTAGGAAATAGATGGAAGGATAGATATGAGATAGATGGATGAATGAATGGATGGATTGATTGTTAGATATGGGATGGATGGATTGGTATGAAATGGATGGATGGGTAGATATGAGACGGATGGATGAATGGATTGATGGATTGGTAGATATGGGATGGATGGATGTGATAGATATGAGACAGATGGATGGATTGGTATGAAATAGATGGATGTGATAGATAACACTGGATTGACTCAGATATTTCCACTAGATAAACTCTTTCTTTCCTCCCCCTCCAGGCGGACTGTGCGGTACTGATCGTGGCAGCCGGTGTGGGTGAGTTTGAGGCTGGCATCTCCAAGAACGGGCAGACCCGAGAGCATGCCCTGCTGGCGTACACCCTGGGCGTCAAACAGCTCATCGTTGGCATCAACAAAATGGACTCTACCGAGCCACCGTACAGCGAGAAGCGTTATGATGAGATAGTGAAGGAGGTCAGCGCCTACATCAAGAAGATTGGCTACAACCCGTCCACTGTGCCCTTTGTGCCCATCTCTGGATGGCATGGGGACAACATGCTGGAACCATCCCCCAATGTAAGTGACATGACAGACATGGACTCACCCTGCTGGGTAACACTGGGCACTGCACTGGCACAACTCTACTAAAGCTTAATGCATTCATGATTGTCGGGGGTGGCACCTCTATGCACATGTGTACCTCTGCAGCTTTCTATGACGCATGCTTGCTTTCCTCTGTGAGCTGCCTAAGCACCTCCCTCTCCAGCGCCCAGTGCCTGAAACACAGCAGACTGGCAATATCACATTATGCACTACAACTTCCGGCTCTATACCTGACACCAGCAGGTGTACAGACCTGGGAACTCAGCACAGGGATGATGGGAGCTCCTCATAATGAGCACAGCAGGTGTACAGACCCGGGAACTCAGCACAGGGATGGTGGGAGCTCCTCATAATGGGCACAGCAGGTGTACAGACCCGGGAACTCAGCACAGGGATGGTGGGAGCTCCTCATAATGGGCACAGCAGGTGTACAGACCCGGGAACTCAGCACAGGGATGGTGGGAGCTCCTCATAATGGGCACAGCAGGTGTACAGACCCGGGAACTCAGCACAGGGATGGTGGGAGCTCCTCATAATGGGCACAGCAGGTGTACAGACCCGGGAACTCAGCACAGGGATGGTGGGAGCTCCTCATAATGGGCACAGCAGGTGTACAGACCCGGGAACTCAGCACAGGGATGGTGGGAGCTCCTCATAATGGGCACAGCAGGTGTACAGACCCGGGAACTCAGCACAGGGATGGTGGGAGCTCCTCATAATGGGCACAGCAGGTGTACAGACCCGGGAACTCAGCACAGGGATGGTGGGAGCTCCTCATAATGGGCACAGCAGGTGTACAGACCCGGGAACTTAGCACAGGGATGGTGGGAGCCCCTCATAATGGGCACAGCAGGTGTACAGACCCGGGAACTCAGCACAAGGATGGTGGGACCCCCTCATAATGGGCACATCCGGTGTACAGACCCGGGAACTCAGTCCATGGTGGGAAAAGTAAGCTTCGGTTTATCAATCGTTATCGGGGACCTGAGTCATCACTGCTGCCTATCTGGCCCCTCCGCAGACATTGGATCCTATAAAGCCAGTTATAAAAAGACTGAGGCAGTCTGCCAACATGGAGGACTCTGACGAGCAGAACCTCTGCCATCCAAACAAGGCCTTTACATCGCTCATTCAAGGGGCTTTAATAGATTATTACTGTGCTGCCAAAAGAGGGTGGGCATCCCGCAGAGCCAGTGAACTTAAAGAGAGACAATAAAGGGACACTATAGGCACATGGTTCATATGAAGGACTGTATGTAATTGATTAAGGAATCAACATTTTCAGATTATCCGCAGTTAAAGTATATTTAATGGGGAACTGTGTTGATAAGAGTATAAGGGCCGCCATTGCTGACTTGTTTGAAAGGTGAAGTCATCTTGATTCCTTTATTCACATATTTGTGAGTCTCTGACCAGGATAAGTGGTTGGACGTTTTAGAATGTGCTCATTCTTCCAGGTCTAAGACTTACTAGGTAGGCAAGCAATGGTCCAGATGGCCTCCTGGAGACAAGTCAACAGTAGATTGTTGTGGCCGTAGGTTTATTTTAAAGTTCACTATTGTCACTATTACATGCCTGGTATTGGCAGTTGAGAAGGTCTGTTTCCCCGACTCTGATGGTGGAACAAGACAGAGGAACTAGAGAGAGGGCAGGAAGCCCTAGTATGGCTGGAACTTGAGGGACACCTGGAGCGGCAGGAGTAGGATGAATCCAAAAAGCAGATTATTGTGGAGTACATTGAAGACTTTTTCTGCACCAGAGACATTGGTGGTGAGGTTAGGGTTTGCTACATGGTTACTCCTTGACCATGACCTCCAAGGTGGCTCCACTGAAGACCATCTTACCCAAGAGGTGTTCTAGTCACCACAGAAGAACCTTAATAAAGAGTGCCAGGAGTAAGATGAATCCATAAAGCAGGTTATTGTGGAGTACCTTGAAGACTTGTTCTCAACAAAGACATTGGTGGGGAGGTTAGGGTTTACTTCATGGTAACTGCTAGACCATGACCCCCAAGGTGGCTCCACTGAAGACCATCATACCCAAGAGGTGTTCTAGTCACCACAGAAGAACCTTAAAAAGTGTGCCAGACTAGCATGAATCTATAAAGCATTATTGTGGAGTACCTGGAAGACTTGTTCTTCACCAGAGACAGTGGTGGTGAGGTTAGGGTTTTCTGCATGGTAACCACTAGACCATGACCCCCAAGGTGGCTCCACTGAAGACCATCATACCCAAGAGGTGTTCTAGTCACCACAGAAGAACCTTCATAAATATCTGATAAAGGAGGTCTTAATTGCATGAGACAGAATCAGAGTAGGAGGCAGCTGGGCTTAGTCATGAATTGGCAGTTGCCAGCTGAGACACTGAAACAGAAGACATGCGTCAGGATTTAGTCATGCCAGTGGGCTCTACCCTGCCAGCTCATGTGCACCGGCTATCAGTGATGGAGCAGATCCGAACAGCCTATCATTAAGTGTTGGCAGCCAATGTACCCTCTTGGATCACAAGCAGGTGCCCTCAGTTGCTCAATCATATTTTTGGCCATCATCTTAAGTGCCGTGAGAACTCCACGACACTTCACTATACAAATCTTGACTTATGATGAGAAAGTCAAGGGCAGGGAAACCAATCCCCACCCCACCCCACCCCAACCTCCTGCAGCTCCTTATTGGTTCAAGCTAACAGGGAAAGATGAAACACTATTTAGTGAGAAATATTTAGGCAAAGGACACAGAAAATAGCCCATTAAACCAAATGGTGCTTAGTTTACTGTACTATGTTTGCTTAATGCTAACACCTGAAAAGACCAAAACAGGCATTTTGAAGTTGGAGGAAAATGTTGGTCTGATCTAAATATGTTTGGTGCTTATTATTAGCACCTTTTATATACATAGCTATATGTTGTTGGGGCTTGCCTTTTGTGTTTCTTGCTGGGACAAAACATTAGCTGTGTGTAGGAAGTGACCTCCTTAAACAATTATCCAACAAGACTTAACTACTGTTAACACCTGAAACTTTTTAGAACTTTTATGTTGTATTCATCTATTAAGATTTCTCATCCTTTGATCGATTTCTGCTCTTTGTTTGTTTCTTCTGTTCCTCTTGGTTCTGTAGATGCCTTGGTTCAAGGGATGGAAGGTGGAGAGGAAGGAAGGCAATGCCAATGGCGTTTCTCTCCTAGAAGCTTTGGATACAATCCTGCCCCCGTCTCGCCCCACAGACAAGCCTCTCAGACTGCCCCTCCAGGATGTCTACAAGATTGGAGGTAAGCAGAACTATAGCAGCTCAATTCCAAAGCAGGGTTCCTGTAGGAGAGCTGTGATGTGAGATAGGAGGACAGCTCAACCACAACCCACACCGCCCAACCACACATTGGCTACATATAACCATAGGAACTTTGGTGGCCATCAGCATTAGAGGGTGGTCAGACATTAAGGCTCAAATTGGCCATTTTCAGGGCAGGACATCTAAGGACGGATTGTGTTATGTTGGCCTTATACACTAAAATCTTATTGTACAAGCTCCATACAGCCTTCCTTAGACTTATCAATAACTATTTAACTTGAGGGCTTATTTAACTATTATTGTACCAACAGGGCCTACCAAATGAGGGCCTACCAAATGAGGGTCTACCAAATGAGGGCCTACCTAAACAATCTGTTGTATCCAATCAGCAGGCCATTGGACTACTTGGTTCTTAAATATATCTAAAGGAGATCATACAGATATAGTGGAATGTGTCCTACATGGGCAGCCCACATGTAGTTTTGGAAAGAGTGGCGAGGGGTCATTGTCACTACTGGTGGCCATTGTCATTGGAACTGTAAGTGACAGAATATCCAAAAATCTCAGTTCTCACCAAAACAGGAATAGAGGGGAAGTCTTTCAATGGGGATACTTGTTGTTTATGACAATTAAGAGGGAATTTTACTCAATTTAGAGATATTCCCTCTCACTTCCTGGTTTGTACCCAAAAATTGTTTGGCTAGAGATACACATCAAAAAGTACAAGAAAGGTGGTAGCCAGTTTAATGGTTTTACTCTCCTCTAGGATGGTCATGTGACTACAGAGCAGATGGTAGTAGCTGGATAAATTGGAGGGATACAGACATATGGTGGTTCATCAGATTAATTGTAATACAGGGTAGCGATGTGACTGGTCCCTAAATTTAGTTGCACGCTCAACCAAGCTCCTTGCTATTAGTCCTTCTTAGCTGGTATTTCTGTGTTTGCTGGACAAAGGTTTCGCTATGCCCTGCAGGTATTGGCACAGTTCCCGTGGGCCGGGTAGAGACTGGCATCTTGAAACCCGGCATGGTGGTGACCTTTGCCCCCGTGAACATCACCACTGAGGTAAAGTCTGTCGAGATGCACCATGAGGCCCTCAGCGAGGCTCTGCCCGGCGACAACGTTGGCTTCAACGTCAAGAACGTGTCCGTGAAGGACATCCGCCGCGGCAACGTGTGCGGGGACAGCAAGTCCGACCCACCTCAGGAGGCTGCCCAGTTCACCTCTCAGGTCTGTAAACCGTCTTGAAAGCATCCCCATTGAGCTGCTGAAAAAAACAAAACGTTCTGCTGTATTCACATTTACAAAGACCAGCTCTGCCAAAAACAGATTTGTATGGAGTTGGGCACACACTGATCCCCTACTGAAGCCTCATTGGTGCTCCCATCCCTACACCTAGAGGAACCTTGAACTGGCTGAGATCTGAGCTGAAGGCTAAGTTGTATTTGGCCTCCATGCATTCCTATGGAGCTCAGTAATATTGTGTCATGCACCCTCTAGTGGAGTCTAGACTAATGAGGATGGAGATAACCTCCCCATGATTTCTGGAGACCTGTAACAAGCCGTTGAGGGAACAAAATCACTGAAATAATGTTTCAGTGGCACGCCATGGTTTCATGTCAAGACTTCCCCATTCAGTCTTGTTTTGTCCCTTTTTTCCCCTACCCCACCTACAGCTGCCTTTGTCTCCTCCTATGCAGGTGATCATCCTGAACCACCCAGGCCAGATTAGTGCCGGATACTCCCCCGTGATTGACTGCCACACCGCTCACATCGCCTGCAAGTTCGCAGAGCTGAAGGAAAAGATCGACCGCCGTTCCGGTAAGAAACTAGAGGACAACCCCAAGGCTCTGAAATCTGGAGATGCCGCCATCGTAGAGATGATTCCTGGAAAGCCCATGTGTGTGGAGAGCTTCTCCCAGTACCCTCCTCTTGGTGAGTAGCTGCCATGTACACAGTCTAGATATTGGGGTACCATTGTGTTTGGGAAGGGCCTCATTTAAAGGGAAGAGGTCACTAATACATTTTTAATGAATTGGTAGGCCTTAATGGCTATATTATGCTTGGGGGTCACCAAGGGCTTTGTGTCATAAAGCCAGGCAATGCCATCTTCACAAATCTTGGCCACGGGTCATATCTGGGTTTCGGGGGTTCTCTGCTCCGCTGTGGTGTCCTTTGTTCTCCGCTTTGCCTGGATGTAAAGATGACATCATCCGATGACCTCATCTGATAACAAGGGATGGGAGTCTTGCCATGCAAGGTTGCAGTTCTTCTTTAAGATGGTGACCCTACACCTCTGGTTCCCCAAACTGCTGCCTGAGGGCTACATGCGGCCATTGGGTACTTGCTGTGCTGCCTTTAGACCCCCGCCGTCTAGTCGGCATAGAAGGACTGATTTATAAAGGGGCAATAATCTCTAGACGTTTCATGTACATGTTTCCTGTCTCTGACTGTCTCCATTCTTCATCCATACCTTCAGAACCTCCACAGCTTCTGACCATCTCCTGTAATATGTCCACAGCCTCTGACAGTCTTCTTTTACATTAGAAATACTGAATATTATGTGCGGCCCATTGGTTATGTCAGAGGCTCTTAATACTCCGTACATTATCCACCTTTATCCTGTACAGTAGAGGATTTAGGTGCCTGATTCCCAAACACATTGAATGAAAGACAGTGCAGGCATCAGGAAGCAGACTAGCCCACCCCACAAGTGAAGAACCTTCTGTCCAGGGGTGGCCAGAGGAAGGCAACAACATTAAGAACATAAAATGTTATCAAATTTGTATATTTTGAGGCTTGGGCCTTTAATTCTGCTGCCCTAGGCACCACCCATGAGGAACATTATGTGGCCTTGCTGACTTAGGCACCGCCCACGAGGGGCTATTATGTGAGCTTCAAAAATAGTCAGGACTTCAAAATTAGGGGCGCAAGTTACATGTCTCATACATGAATATCTCTAGCTGAGTGCTGACAGGCTCCTCCCCACCGTCTCTCCTCCAGGGCGTTTTGCCGTACGGGACATGAGGCAGACTGTGGCTGTCGGGGTCATCAAGAACGTGGAGAAGAAGAGCGGCGGCGCCGGCAAGGTCACCAAGTCCGCCCAGAAGGCCCAGAAGGCTGGCAAATGAATTGCAGGCCCCTTGCGCATGGCACACAAGCCCTGCCCCTCCGAGAGGGTCCGCCCCCTTACCTTTGAGGCGCACGCCAGCCCATCGGCTTGTAAAAGCCTATACGTCAACGACTGGATGCTTACGATTAAAGTCCAATGGAAGTTCTTCAAGAGGAAAAGCATGCCCCACCGTGTGACCCCCTAGTGTCCATTTTACCAATAAAACCGGTTCAACATCATTAAATCCGGCTCCTGGTTTTCCTTCGCTGAGGCGTTCCGCCATTATAGCCTTGATCTGGTATGAAACACTCTCTTAGATTGGGCAGGGAAGGGTTAGAAACTCTGTCTTTGTCCTCCCTGGAGAGGATTTTTCTTACTTCCTGTCTGAGTGACACTGAAACAGGAAGTAAGAGGAAATCTAAGATCTTTCTAGAAGGGATGCAGATGGCAATTAAAAATAGAAAGGAGAAGGTAGAACCCCGGTCCATTTTTTTTATTATTTGCTATCTTTTTTTCTACTGACAAAGATTGCCCCACTTCCTGTTTAAGTGACACTAGTGCGTGACACAGGAAGTAATGGTATATAATGATGAGCTCAGGATTGAATATGTCCGAACGTCGGAAGGAATATTTCCTCAGTCTCCTCTCCCCCAGTGATCAGTCTGCTGCATGCAGGGGAAGCATTCCCTCACCCCAGTGATCAGTCTGTTGCATGCAGGGGAAGCATTTCCTCTCCCCCGGTGATCAGTCTGTGGCATGCACGATAAGCATTTCCTCAGTCTCCCCTCCCCCAGGGATCAGTCTGCAACATTGTAGTAAGTCACAAGGTGAGAGGCTGCAGCAGGGCTTGATCTGTGTCAGACTTTTGTGAACACAGTCTGAGGACCCTGGATGATGCCTGGACAGAGATGGCTCGGGCCTTCTGGAGAGAGAAAGCAGATTGTCAGGGTGAGTACTGAGATCTCTCTGAGAGATAACACATTCCTGGAAGTGTTGGACTTAAACATTACTCATCAGGTTGCCCATATCTGTTCCAAGTTGCCCTTACCAAGAGAATCTGATGACAGGTCCACTTTAACTAAAGGATTATCATAGAAGGCTTACAATCTTACCCAGTGACCTCAGTCATCAATGCTCCCTGTCATTACTGTGTCGTTATTTGTAAAGTTCATGAATACAAAATATACAAAATATCCTTTTATATATATTTGTAAATATTAAAAGAAAACAAAACCGACCAGAAACATCATAAAGAATAATAATAATCATGTGACCTCATTCATTCCAATGAATACAAATATTGTATAGATCAGAGCCACCGTGATTGCAGTAATGGCTGGGACATAAAATTGGGGCGATAAAATGTGGGCGTGGCCAATGGTGACACATTGACTTCCTGTCACCGTCCAGACTGTGTAGGAATCCAGGAAGTGACAGACAATGCTGGGCACTCTTCACTCCCTACTGGCAGGAGAAGTCGAATTCAGAGGAGCAACTGTCACCAACTCAGCCAATAGGGTGACCCCCAAAATCTGACTCCTCCAAGTTTAGTCAAAACGGGGTGATGGACCTGTGATTGAAGTATGGATGTACATTATAAAGAGGACCGGTCACTCTATAATACCTTGTAGATCCAACACTGCTCCCCACTGCACTTAGACCCCATTCACACCTAGCGACATACCTTTTGCAGCGGATCCGCACGGCCAGGATAGCGCGACTTTCGGGGCGACGTTCCAGCGACGGTAGCGCGACCTTCCCCGTCGGGCTCCATAGAAAAAAAGCAAAATCGCGCAAAATCCGCCGAAAAAAGGGTCCGGTAGAAGCGACGCGCGACCGCGACGAGCGACGCGCGACATGGAGTTAAGACAGCTCCATTGAATAACATTGGCCGGCGACTTCTCGCAATATCGCGCGGCAAAAATGCGCGATATCGCGCCGGAAATCGCGCGACAATTCGCTATATGTGAACGGGGCCTTAAGGTGGCCATACACTGTACAACCATCGCAAGACCTTAGTCTTGCGATAGTTGTAAAGTGATTTAAAAAAACGTACGATCTGCCCATCTTGGACAGGCTGATCGCACTCTCGATCATCGCAAGCCCGGCCCCCTGAGGGGCGGGCTTGCGATGACCGCAATGCTGAACGGGCGTGCGGACACCGGTCCATTCAGCATTTGTCTCCTGAGCACTGTTCAAACCAGCCGAAAATCGTACGATTCTCGGCTGGTTTTCTAACATGCTCCTTAGACAAAAGACGTGCGACCGTACAGTAGAAACGGTCGCACATCTCCGTTCACACTGCTCGATTCTCGTACGATCGCGGGATTTCCCGCGATTCTCGTACGAGAATCGAGCAGTGTATGGGCACCTTAAGATATAAATCTTTATTGGTGCAGCTTCTCTGTGCAGGTGAAACATTGGAACTCACTCCAGCTCAAGATCCCTCAATGACCAGCACATACCTCTCTACAGGTGAGACAGATCCATAAATATCACATTGCTGAGATCTCTGCACTGAGTTCCCGGGTCTGTACATCTGCTGTGCCCATTATGAGGGGCTCCCACACTCAGCACAGGGATGGTGGGAGCCCTTCATAATGGGCACAGCAGGTGTACAGAGCCAGGAACTCAGCTCAGGGATGGTGGGAGCCCTTCATAATGGGCACAGCAGGTGTACAGAGCCAGGAACTCAGCTCAGGGATGGTGGGAGCCCTTCATAATGGGCACAGCAGGTGTACAGAGCCAGGAACTCAGCTCAGGGATGGTGGGAGCCCTTCATAATGGGCACAGCAGGTGTACAGAGCCAGGAACTCAGCTCAGGGATGGTGGGAGCCCTTCATAATGGGCACAGCAGGTGTACAGAGCCAGGAACTCAGCTCAGGGATGGTGGGAGCCCTTCATAATGGGCACAGCAGGTGTACAGAGCCAGGAACTCAGCTCAGGGATGGTGGGAGCCCTTCATAATGGGCACAGCAGGTGTACAGAGCCAGGAACTCAGCTCAGGGATGGTGGGAGCCCTTCATAATGGGCACAGCAGGTGTACAGAGCCAGGAACTCAGCTCAGGGATGGTGGGAGCCCTTCATAATGGGCACAGCAGGTGTACAGAGCCAGGAACTCAGCTCAGGGATGGTGGGAGCCCTTCATAATGGGCACAGCAGGTGTACAGAGCCAGGAACTCAGCTCAGGGATGGTGGGAGCCCTTCATAATGGGCACAGCAGGTGTACAGAGCCAGGAACTCAGCTCAGGGATGGTGGGAGCCCTTCATAATGGGCACAGCAGGTGTACAGAGCCAGGAACTCAGCTCAGGGATGGTGGGAGCCCTTCATAATGGGCACAGCAGGTGTACAGAGCCAGGAACTCAGCTCAGGGATGGTGGGAGCCCTTCATAATGGGCACAGCAGGTGTACAGAGCCAGGAACTCAGCTCAGGGATGGTGGGAGCCCTTCATAATGGGCACAGCAGGTGTACAGAGCCAGGAACTCAGCTCAGGGATGGTGGGAGCCCTTCATAATGGGCACAGCAGGTGTACAGAGCCAGGAACTCAGCTCAGGGATGGTGGGAGCCCTTCATAATGGGCACAGCAGGTGTACAGAGCCAGGAACTCAGCTCAGGGATGGTGGGAGCCCTTCATAATGGGCACAGCAGGTGTACAGAGCCAGGAACTCAGCTCAGGGATGGTGGGAGCCCTTCATAATGGGCACAGCAGGTGTACAGAGCCAGGAACTCAGCTCAGGGATGGTGGGAGCCCTTCATAATGGGCACAGCAGGTGTACAGAGCCAGGAACTCAGCTCAGGGATGGTGGGAGCCCTTCATAATGGGCACAGCAGGTGTACAGAGCCAGGAACTCAGCTCAGGGATGGTGGGAGCCCTTCATAATGGGCACAGCAGGTGTACAGAGCCAGGAACTCAGCTCAGGGATGGTGGGAGCCCTTCATAATGGGCACAGCAGGTGTACAGAGCCAGGAACTCAGCTCAGGGATGGTGGGAGCCCTTCATAATGGGCACAGCAGGTGTACAGAGCCAGGAACTCAGCTCAGGGATGGTGGGAGCCCTTCATAATGGGCACAGCAGGTGTACAGAGCCAGGAACTCAGCTCAGGGATGGTGGGAGCCCTTCATAATGGGCACAGCAGGTGTACAGAGCCAGGAACTCAGCTCAGGGATGGTGGGAGCCCTTCATAATGGGCACAGCAGGTGTACAGAGCCAGGAACTCAGCTCAGGGATGGTGGGAGCCCTTCATAATGGGCACAGCAGGTGTACAGAGCCAGGAACTCAGCTCAGGGATGGTGGGAGCCCTTCATAATGGGCACAGCAGGTGTACAGAGCCAGGAACTCAGCTCAGGGATGGTGGGAGCCCTTCATAATGGGCACAGCAGGTGTACAGAGCCAGGAACTCAGCTCAGGGATGGTGGGAGCCCTTCATAATGGGCACAGCAGGTGTACAGAGCCAGGAACTCAGCTCAGGGATGGTGGGAGCCCTTCATAATGGGCACAGCAGGTGTACAGAGCCAGGAACTCAGCTCAGGGATGGTGGGAGCCCTTCATAATGGGCACAGCAGGTGTACAGAGCCAGGAACTCAGCTCAGGGATGGTGGGAGCCCTTCATAATGGGCACAGCAGGTGTACAGAGCCAGGAACTCAGCTCAGGGATGGTGGGAGCCCTTCATAATGGGCACAGCAGGTGTACAGAGCCAGGAACTCAGCTCAGGGATGGTGGGAGCCCTTCATAATGGGCACAGCAGGCGGACAGACCCGGGAACTCAGTGCAGAGATCTCAGCAATGTGATATTTATGGATCTGTCTCACCTGTAGAGAGGTATGTGCTGGTCATTGAGGGATCTTGAGCTGGAGTGAGTTCCAATGTTTCACCTGCACAGAGAAGCTGCACCAATAAAGATTTATATCTTAAGGTGCCCATACACTGCTCGATTCTCGTACGATCGCGGGATTTCCCGCGATTCTCGTACGAGAATCGAGCAGTGTATGGGCACCTTAAGATATAAATCTTTATTGGTGCAGCTTCTCTGTGCAGGTGAAACATTGGAACTCACTCCAGCTCAAGATCCCTCAATGACCAGCACATACCTCTCTACAGGTGAGACAGATCCATAAATATCACATTGCTGAGATCTCTGCACTGAGTTCCCGGGTCTGTACACCTGCTGTGCCCATTATGAGGGCACAGCAGGTGCCGCCTCCATCTCCAAATCCCAGTTCTATTGTACTGCCTGGACAATGCCAGGAATGAAGAGAATCGTGTATTTATATCAATTGCTTGTTTTTTTAAATTATTATTATCTGCACAAAATTGATCTTTAGGTCCCATTTAGATCTACGTGTGCCTCAACATGCATTTCCTTCCTGTAATGACATTCATTAGTGATGCACATAGAAGTGCGTTTCCAGTGCGTCCTTTAATTTATGATTTGGAGTGTATGGGGGTTAACAGCCATTGACCAAAATATGAGGCATATTTTATATGTGCTATGGTGGGCAGCCATAGCCGTATACAGTATACTGAGCGATGGCTCCCTCTAGTGGTCAATCTACAAACTGCTATTTTATTTATTACACTCACAGCTATGGAGGAGCATGGAGCTCAAAAAGTATAATAATAAGTAAGAGGATCCGATAATAACTCAGAAATCGCCCCCCTCACATATACTATATATCATATATTCTGTCAGAGTAACCAAATCTATAATTCGTTATAACAGATGGAAGACATAAAGACCGGTCACCGCTGCTCTCTCTTCTTGTGCAGGGTGACTGGTCTAGTCTCCACCCCCTCCTGTAATAAAGACTGGTCACTGCTGCTCTCTCTCTCCTTGTGCAGGATGATTGGTCTAGTCTCCGCCCCCTCCTGTAATAAAGACTGGTCACTGCTGCTCTCTCTCTCCTTGTGCAGGATGATTGGTCTAGTCTCCGCCCCCTCCTGTAATAAAGACTGGTCACTGCTGCTCTCTCTCTCCTTGTGCAGGATGATTGGTCTAGTCTCCGCCCCCTCCTGTAATAAAGACCGCTCACTGCTGCTGCTCTCCTTGTGCAGCTGAAGTTACATACAAACCTACAGCTTTTCCTTTAAAAGGCAAGCTCGCCCCCGGGCCCCTCCCACTTTCCAGGACTCTCTATTGGTCAACGATGCTGCCCGTCACATGGAGGAAGAAGCATGGAAGCTCAGAAAGCCAGAGGGGGCGGGGCCAAGTTTGCCTTTTAAAGGAACAGCTGACATTTGCCTATAACTTCAGCTTCCGGTCTACCGATGGCTTTGGCATGCCATTTCACTGACATTTTTTTTTATTCCGTACACTCAGTTTGCCAGGTTGGCGTCAGACTCGCTTCCAGCCGGGAGGACAGAAATCTAGCGATTACTTACTGCAGCGGATGGGGAAATGCGATGCTGGGGGAAAGTAGGACACGTTAAGTGCTGTGGAGCTGCCGGCTGCATTCAGAGTGCCGTCTGCTGCATCGCAGGTAACCTAAGTAAAGGAAATTCATTAATAATGCACTTTAACACGCGGGTGAACTCAGCCGGCACGGCGGCAGCGCTGCAGACGTGGGCCGCAGAGGCCATAGACCTCAGACTACATATCCGCGGTCGCTGATGTCGCCACGAAAGACGCTCTTTGTAAAGGATTTGCCTGTAACTTCAGCTTCCTGTATCTCTGCGACTACTGATCGCTTTGGCATGCCTTTTCACTGAATGCAGCAGGCAACATCTGCCGTTTAAAGGGAACTCCCAACATTGTGAGAGGCTGCCATTGAAAATGCTTTCTCTCCACTCCCTGCCCCAGAACGAGGCATCCTCCTGGGAGTAAAGGGAGAAGGTCACATGCTCCCCCCGGGTCACGGAAGTACCGGATATATCCCAGGACTCCGACAGGCAAGCGAGTATCAGTGGGTGGGGGGGCTGTCCTAAAAGGAGACTCCACCCCTTTGCTTTGGATGACAGCAGCTGCAGCGTCATGTGATTCGTACTGTTGTGTTAACTTCATCTAGAACAGTGGTTCTGCCTTTCCTGGTCCGGGACCCCTTGGTAATATTTGCCAAGTTGTGCTGATCCCCAATGGTAACATTTAGGGATGCACCAATACTAGTATCTGTGCGGGCTCCTCTCATGGTCAGTGTGGCTCTCTGGTCAGTCCACGGTCTATGGTGGTCAGTGTAGGCTCTCTAGTGGTCAGTGCGGGCTCTGCGGTGGTCAGTGCAGCTGGTTGTGACACATTATACTAACAGGGCAATGAATGATCCAAGGCAGAATATTAAATACATGTGATAGCATAGACCAGGGCTTAAAAAGGATGAATAAAAGGGGGTGAATAAAGGGGGAGGAATAAAGGGGGTGAATAAAAAAGGATGAATAAAAGGGGGTGAATAAAGGGGGAGGAATAAAGGGGGGGGGGTATAGGGGGAGGAATGTTCTTCCTTTATCAGGATTATAAAACATTTACCTTTCATTATTAAACACATAAATAGGACATGTCGGTATTTTGTGTTCTTCTTTTCAGCAAGTAAAGGAAATCTAGAGTTCTGTTCACACATCCCACTGCTTCAGAGAAGCCGGCTGCATACAGATGTCAATGAGTCATCACAGCAGGGACTCCTCCCTTATCAGCTTGATCAAATGGATGTTTCAATCAGAAACAGGGAGCTGCAAAGCAAGCATTTTCCTCTTAGCTAACCCATAGTGCTCGGGGATCCTTTGTCATGCACTAAAAACGCCTATAAAGCAACAATGTATTTAAAATAACCTAAATACAGAAATGGCAGCCCTGGTGTCTGTGGTCTCAGCAAAACACGCCCTCCCCATGACTCTCGCTGATAATGACTCATGCAAAGCTCGGATGCTTTGAATATGGAGCCTCTCGGGTCCCTCCGAGATGGAATTTGGTACGCTTTATCAGCACAGTACATATGTCTTTACCTGCTTCTTATTTCATATTGTTGGTCCTAACCGGACTTTCTTTGTTCTTGAATACTTTCTATTCGTTTTGTAATAATGAAAATACCCTAATAAAAACTTATTGAACATAAAATAACCTAAATAAGATTGACTTAAGTTTCCCTTGAAGGATGAACTCCGGGCTAGCAGTTAAATACAGCCTTGTAATACATATACATAAGGAATCAGCTCGCTCCAGTCTTCTTCTATTAGCCCCCGTGCACTCATTTGTGCTCTGTGAATGCGCGGTGTGAGCGGGGGATGAATGTAGTTCAGACTAAGAAGAGTATTTCTGGCTACGTCGCCCTTTCACAGACCGACCACCGGGGGCACTGCTGCAGGTTTGTCTATGGCTGCTGATTGGAATAAGTCCGCTGCATTCTGGGACTTGTAGTTCATCAACTGCCTCCAGATGTGTGGTTTACATATGAGGGTATTAAAGAGCCATCACAGAACATTAACAGACATCTATAAAGTGCCCTTCTATGGTAATGTAACATCACTGTTCATTCTGATATGCAGCTTCGCCAGTTTTTAAAATCAGCAGCTTTCATTCAAATAATCCCTGGTGATCCTGCCCTGAAGATCCTCAATCAGGCACTTCCTGTTATAGGGTGACAACTCTCTGTCCATGTCCCCCAGGTGTGCTCCTGCGTTGTCACCCTTGTGATGGAGACTAGCAGTGGCCATTTCAATGCCCATTACACAGGCATGGTTCAGTGTTGTCACCATCATAGACTATAATGATGTGACGGCCCCCCAATGCACCTGGTAGTTGGGATTTGTAGTTTTAGAACAGCTGGAGGGCCGAGGGTGCACATCTCCTTTTAACAACCCTCTCCTATTAGCGGCCATGGCTCTCTGGGGCCCATCGCTCCCTGCAGTCAGAGCGCAGAGGAAAAGCCTCATTATCGAATTCAATGGCAGCGAAAATGCTCATTAAGTGTTCAGGTGACAACACCAGACTAATTGTGCCCCCTGCAGTGACCCCGATAATGACCCCCCGTGTCACTGCTGGAGGGAGGGGGCAGATCTGACGGTCAGTGCACAGTCAGCAGCCGGTCCTATGGGAAATGCTTGCGCTGGGCCCAGATGGAGATGGAAGTGGGCCCAGATGGAGACGGGGCTGAATGGACAGCGGCCAGTGTGAGCGCTGCAAACGGCAAACTCCATTATTACACTGACAGCGCCCGCCCGCCCGCCACATATCATCCTCCTTGTATGCAGAGCCAACACGGTCTATAGAGAAGATAAAAGACACAGATCTGTGATCATGAATACATCCATAAATGTGCTTTTCAATACAAGTACCTGAATGTGACCTGGTATCAGCAGGGCTGGAGTGTGAGAGCCAAGAAGCAGCACAGGGACCCATTCTGGTCATGTGATGATAAGAAGCATGGTGATAGGAGGAGAGAGAAAAGTGACAGGGCAGGGGGCGGCGCCAGGACACAGACTGAGGACATCTAGTGGCAGATCACAGGTACTGCAGGGTGGAGCTCTAGACTGAAAGATGATTTGTAGTATTGTATCTTTTAATGGCCTGTTCATTGTCAGCTGGAGGTCTGCTCTGACCACAACCCCAAACCCAACCCCTAACACGTGACATCCGACCCTCTACCCTAAAAGATGAACCTTCCGGTGAAGTGTCCCCGATCCCTAATCTCAACCTACATGCAAAGCCAAAAATGGGGGAACGATGGCAAATCACCGGCGAGCTCTGTGTCATCACGTGAACTCATTGGCTGCTCCTGTACGGGGACTGAGACTTGAACTATTGCCCCCTGCACCCTTTGTCTTGTTATTGATCTGTCATCTAAAAAAATTTATTGATTGCCACCAGGCTCCAATGATCAATGTATTGCTTGAGATCAATCGGCAATAGATTTTCTGATCGATCTGCCCCGCGTTGTCACGTTTATGACAGCCATGCACATAACGATCTGACTGAACGCTGCTTTACAGAAGCAGACGATGCGATCACATCTATTGATTTGGATTAAAGCCGATACTGGTTATAATTGGTAAAATGAATGATATGATTGTTCCTACACATGTAACCCCGCAAATCATTTGTTTCCTATCTATCCAGATTGTTATTTCTTTTGGATTTAGGATCCGTCCGAATTTTAGTTTGGGAACGAAGTCACATGACCATGCCTGTACTGCAACCCCCAAGAGCCAAAAAAAACCTTGTCTGATTGGCCAGAGAACAGTCACATGTCCAATTTGGTTCCATTTTGAACAAAATTCAGATGGATCCGAACATTCAGATTTGTTCGCATTCGGACTCGTTCAAATTCAGAAATTCGGATGAATCTGCATGTTTGCATTTAATGAAATTGGTAGATGAAGGTGGTACCCCAGTAGTATGAGTGTACCCCAGGTACTCACACATAGACATGGTAGATAAAGGTGGTACCCCAGTACTATAAATGTACGCCAGGTACTCACACATAGGCATGGTAGATGAAAGTGCTACCCCAGTACTGTGAGTGTACCCCTGGTACTCACACATATGCATGGTAGATGAAGGTGGAACCCCAGTACTATGAGTGTACCCCGGGTACTCACGCATAGGCATGGTAGATGAAGGTGGTACCCCAGTACTATGAGTGTACCCCGGGGTACTCATGCATAGGCATGGTAGATGAAGGTGCTACCCCATTACTGTGAGTGTACCTCAGGTACTTACACATAGGCACTCATCCAGTACTATGAGTGTACCCCAGGTACTCACACATTGGCATGGTAGATGAAGGTGGTACCCCAGTACTATGAGTGTACCCCAGGTACTCACACATTGGCACGGTAGATGAAGGTGGTACCCCAGTAATATGAGTGTACCCCAGGTACTCACATGTAGGTATGGTAGATGAAGGTAGTACCCCAGTACTATGAGTGTACCCCAGGTACTCACACATTGGCACGGTAGATGAAGGTGGTACCCCAGTAATATGAGTGTACCCCAGGTACTCACATGTAGGTATGGTAGATGAAGGTGGTACCCCAGTACTATGAGTGTACCCCAAGTACTCACACATAGGGATGGTAGATGAAGGTGGTACCCCAGTACTTGGGCATGGTAGAAATGTACGTGTCTAATTGTTACTTGTGCAGCATCTGGAACGATCTGTTCATGCGATTTTGTTTATTTAAACGATTGTCACATCAGATCGGAACGCGTTGGTTGGGGCTTAAACCATTCTTTAATTTATTCCTGGTTCCTATCGATTTTATTGATATGGACCAATCACATCGTACAATTTCATTGCATGCTGGTGGTTAATCAATCATCCGATTATAGGTTCTATTCGAGTCGACAAATACGATGGTATATATGATCGCTGTGTGTATGGCATCCATTCTATTTACTGACAAGGCCGGTCTGATTGATCGATATAAATTGATCTGATTGATAAGGTAGGTCACCAGATGATCGAACGATCGGATTGTAAGCTGAGTGTCCAGTTGTGTTCTCCTGACACAGATACAATGTATCACACAGCAGATGATGAGTCAATACATTGTATGCCCGGCCAATCATGGAGCAGCGAAGAGTTAAAGGGACGGTGGGCGTGGTGAGTGTCTGTGGGCGGAGCCAAGAGAGGGAATGCAGAGATTCAGCGATCTCCCCCTCCAGTGTCCATTGAGCGGATGCATTGATCACCCCCCTATCGCCAGTGCCATGAGCCCCCCAGGTGCCCCCTCATCGTGTGACCTGTCCCCCCTCAGGGCGGATCCCCGGTGATGGTGCAGAAATCCCGCAATGGGGGGGTCTACCCCGGCCCCCCCGGGGAGAAGAAGGTGGGCTTCGTGGGGCTGGACCCGGGGGCCCCGGAATGTAGCCGGGACGGGGCTCTTCTCATTGACGGCTCCGACCACACCAGCAAGAGGAGCGGAATCCTCAGCAAGCCCCGATCCACCGTGTCCGGTACCGGCAAACCTCCCAAACGGAACGCCTTCTACCGCAAGCTGCAGAATTTCCTCTACAATGTGCTGGAGAGACCCCGAGGGTGGACCTTCATCTACCATGCCTATGTGTGAGTACTACTGGGGTACACTCCTAATACTGGGGAACCACCTTAATCTATAATGCCTTTGTGTAAGTTCCTGGCATAGACTACAAGTGCTAGGGTACCACCTTCATCTACCGTGCCTGTGTGGGTACCTGGAGTACCACCTTCATCTACCCTGCCTATGTGTGAGTACCAGGGGTACAGTACACTCATACTACTGGGGTACCACTATCTACCATACCTATGTGGGGTACCACCTTCATTCACCATGCCTATGTGTGAGTAACTGGTACTCATTCTACTGGGGTACCACCTTCCTCTGCCATGTTTGTGTACCTGCGGTACAGTCATACTACTGGGGTGCCACCTTCATCTACCATGCCTATGTGTGAGTACGTGGGATATACTCATACTAATGGGTTGCCATCTTCATCTACCATGCCAACATGTGAGTGCCTGGGGTGCACTCATATTAGTGGGGTACCACCTTCATCTATAATGCTATGTGTTGGTACCTGGAGCACCACCTTCTTCTATAATGTCTTTATGTGAGCTCCTGGGGTATAGATATGGTACTGGGGTACCTTTCTACTATGCCTACGTGTGAGAAATGACAGTACTGGGGTACACTCATACTACTGGGGTACCATCTTCATCTACTGTACCTATGTGTGAGTTCCTGTGGTGCACATTCTATTAGGGTCCCACTTTCATCTACCATGCCTATGTATAAGATATGACAGTACTGGGGTACGCTCATACTACTGGGACATAGCTTCATCTTCCATGACTACATAACTACCTGCGGTAAACTCATAGTACTGGGGTACCACCGTTATCTACCATGCCTTTTTGTAAGAACCCGGGGTACATGCATACTACAGGGCTACTTTCTTGATCTACAATATCTATGTGTAACCACCATTAATATCTACTCTACCTACTGGTGGGAGATGACAGTACTGGGCTACAGCTTCATCTTCTATGACTAAGTGTGAGTACCAGTGGCACATACATATTATTGGGGGTACCACCTTCATCTTAATTTACTGTACATATCCTATGAGTACCTGACAATACTGCTGAGATGCACTTATAGTACTGGGGTGTCACCTACATCATTTACTGTACCTATATGTGAGTACCCGTCACTACTGATGGGGTGCACTTAAAATACTGGAGTACGAATATCATAAACTACTTTACCTACATGTGAGTGCCTGACAATACTACTGGTGTACCACTTTTATGATCTACGGTACTATTGTATGGTTACTGACAGTACTGGGGTACACTGATAGTATTAAGGCTTCACTGTCATCATCAGCTGTACCTATGTGTGAGTATTGATTGTACTGGGGTATGCTAACAATACTGGTGCACCAATATCATCTGCCATGATAATGTGTGAATACCTGGCAGTACTGCGTTGCACTGATAATGCCAGGGTGCCACCATCATCTAACATGTGTGAGTACATGACAATACTCCTGGGATACCCTGATAATATTGGGGTACCACCAGCGTTATCTACTATGCCAACGTGTGAGTCTCTGTCTACCCTGACACTGCTGAGGTACACTGACTTTACATGGGTACTACCACCATGATTTATCATGCCTAGGTGTGGGTAAATGTCTTTACTTGCAGTGAGGGGGTACCCTGCTAGTACTGGGGGGCTCTCTTCTGTGGTTACGTGTAAATACCCGACAATACTATGATACCCTGATAATACTGGAGCACCACCATAATTTGCCATGATTGCAAGTACCAGTTTACGCTTACAGTACTGCTGGAGTACTCTGTTAATACTTGAGTATTTTCATCTGATATGTGTCAGTAGTGACAGTGCTGAGGTGCATTGTTAATGCTGGGATACCATCATCATCTACAGTGTCTGTGTGTGACAACAGACATGACCCGGGGTACACTGATAATGCTGGGGTATCACCATCATTTACTGTACGTTTGTGTTGGCAGTAGCAGTACCGGCACACATTAATAATACTGGGGTACCACCATCATCTACAATGCCTAGGCGTGAGTACCTGACAACGCTGGGGCACTTATAATACTAAGGTACCATATATTGTGACTAGATGTGAGTACCTGTATACACTAACAATACAGGAACACACAGGAAATTGTAGGATACCAACTTCAACTGCCTAAGCAGAAGTGCTAACAATGCTTGGGTACGCTGACTATACTAGGGTACCATCCACTCTGCATGCATGTGCCAGACAAAAGTAGGGTACACTGACAATATAGAGGTATCACCTTCACCCGCTATACCCATATGTGAGTATCTGTATTTTCGGATAGTACGGAGCTACACTGACAATACTGGAGTACCATCTACGTTGCCTGCATGTAATTGCTGACAGTACTGGGGTACTACCTACTGTTTCTACATGTGAGCACCTGACTGTGCTGCGATACTCATCTAAGGTACCTATGTGTGAGTACCTGCAATCACTGGGGTATCCTCCATCTATTGTACCTATTGGTGAATATCTACTGGTACTGGGGTATCATCATCTATTGTACTGATATGCAGGTACCTGTCAATACTGGGATACCGGGACTATACTCGGGTACCATTATCTGCTATGCCTGTGTGTTTAATACCTGACAGTACAGGGGTACACACTGCTGCTGCTTTGTGTGAGTAACTGCGCCATGAGAATACTAGGGTTTACTAGGGTTTATTCGCAATACTAAAGTACTACCTTCTACCCGGCCCATGTGAGTACTGACACTGCTGGAGTCCAATGACACTGCAGGGGTACTGGGATACTACCCTTTTCTAATATACCTATGTGACAGTACTGGGGTATGTACAGTGATGAGGTACACTGACAACCGTGGTGTACCACCTCCATCTGCTTTGAGCATGTTTAAGTACCTTTTACCACCATCATTAGACATGCCGAGGTCTGACTTCTATATTGGGGGACCAGCATCATCTAACATGTCCACTTTCAAGTACCTATTATTACTGGGGTACTCTCTATAACCATGCCTGCATGTAAGCACATTAATGAGGTACATTGACAATTCTTATGTACCAGCCTCCACTGCCTGGGTGTGAGTAGGTTACCATGTGCACAGACAAAGCTAGGAGTACCACCTTAAGCCATACTACTAGGAGATGCTGAATGATGGGAGTACCTGACAGGGAATGTGGGCTTCAACTACTATACCTGCTGTATTTATCAATCTGGGGTACGCCAGGAAAAGTGAGTGTCTGTCTGATGTGAGAGCCCCCTAAATACTGCCATACCTTCCTCCTGCCTGGATAATGGGGCTCCATAGGTATATAGTCATGATAACTGGGTACAGTTCTGATAATGGGGGGCCTCTTTGTACATAGTAATAATGGGGTACACTACACCTAACCAAGTGCTCTTTGTGTGTTTCTGCCTGTACGGCACTGGGGCGCTCAGATAGCAGGCACAAGGTGGGTGCCATCCAGGACACACAGGGGACTTCTGTGAAGTGAAAACGGCTGTGACACCATTTTGCACTAATACTGGTAGTAACCAAAAATGGGGGAGAGGAACCCAGGAACAGGAAATCCCGCTTGGGATTATTTATATAGTGTATATATATCTCACGTGATATCAATACTGTATATCACATGATCCAAATACTATATATCACATGGTACAAATACTATATATCACATGATCCAAATACTATATATCACATGATCCAAATACTGTATATCACATGATCTAAATGCTGTATATCACATGATCTAAATGCTGTATATCACATGGTACAAATGCTGTATATCACATGGTACAAATGCTGTATATCACATGGTACAAATATTATACATTCCTTGATATAAATATATTTTTTATGGGCTAGTTGACCATCTCGGGTGTGATCCTTTAACCCCCTCTATGGTGTGCAGATACTTGGTTGCTTGCTGTTGTCTATCAATGTTTATTGGGGGGTATCATCTCCATGCATTGCCTTATTATTTGCATGTTGTGTTGAGGTCTTGCAGCGCTGAGATCCTGGTCGCCTTACTGCAGGCTGGTCCCATAGGTCCTTAAGGCTCTGTGTTTTATGTAGACGAGGATGTAGAGATATTCGGCCGGTGTGTCGATCATGCGATTGGGATGGGGGGGTTGTATCGGTAGGGTTTGCGGTCGGGAGGCCTGCTGAGAGCGGATTGGTGTAGCTGATAGATTGAAGGGGCTGTTATTGAGGGGGCACTGTGTGACGGGCGGCTTTGGCAGCAGCCAGACATCCACCTACACGCCAATGTAGAATAATTGGCTCCTGTGTGTCTGGGATTGTATCATGGAAGGCAGCATGAATAATGCACTCGTTAATGTTCAGTGTTCTGGCCAGACCCAGCATGGACCGGCGAGGGGGGGGACTGCCGCTGCAAAGCTGAGGGGGTGGGATGGTGGGCTGTCAAGGAACTGATAATACAACCTACAAGTCTGTGGTTCATACAATTGTACTAGGATATTTGCATGCTGATCCTCAACAATACTACTAATTGCCAACCTTCAGACCGGCCTGGCCTCCGCTGAGCACTTTCGTGTTTCTATTTTTGTGGCAATGTCTTTCTTGGTTGGTCTGTGGCCCGGCATTATATTAAGTTATCATATGCAATGTGCCGTGTGTGTGTGCCACTCATAGGTAAAAGTGTCTTGCCAACCCCACCCCAACAATGTCGTCTTTGTGGTGTAATAGTCCTGCTTCATGGGTACGCCAGGTCCATTGACTGCAATCTCCCTCTACCCGGGCTCGTGTAGATGGCCGTTGTGGACCATCGGCTTGTCCAATGGTGGCCCAGACCCTTAGCAGATGGATTTTGTTGTGACGGTTGCCCGCCGTGCTTAGGGTTGCCACCTGTCCCGGATTCACCTGGACAGTTCGGGTTTTGAATGCTGTGTTCGGGTTTCATGGCAGCAGAAACCCGGACACATGATGTCAGGCAGACAGGGGCAACCAGAATTAAGATAGGGGCTACAGGCCCCCCACTGAAAATAGTCTCAACTGTGATATTTACATATGAATGGGCGGCGCTATTTACATATGTATAAGCCATGGCTCATTCTCCCCAAAAAATGTCTGTGCGTCGCTAGAGTGTTCGGGTTTCGCTTGAAGAAAAGGTGGCAACCCTAGCCGTGCTCCCCCCACCGTCTCTTATTCTCACACAGTAGATAAACATGCCTTCTGTCTGTGCATATTATTATTTGCCTGTAGCCCATCCCTCCCCTCCCAGACACAAAAGGAGAAACCTCTCCATTCAGGAGATCTCCGAACACCATGGCCGAGCTTGGCACCATGGCACAGCCGCGTCCTGTGTCCCAGAAAACGTGCTGAAATGTACGATCTGTGCTGGAGAAAGCTGCCAGCCCTCTCCTGTCCCTTCTCCAGAACATTCCCTCGCACATCTTTGTTCCTTCTTGCCGTGCTGATGCTCAAGCAATTGATCTCTTCCCACAAGTCTGATCTCTGTGCTTCACGTGGTGGTTATTGTATGAGCTGAACGCCACATTAGACCCTGGACCCGCTCGCTGATCAATTGTGTTCATTGCAAAGTATCAGCTGGTGTGAAATGGCTCGGGGACGTGTGACTTCCTGGGGTGTAAACACAAGGGATAATTCCGTTCTAATGGAGTGCTGCGCTCCTTTATTTCCCCGAGATGCTACAAATCCAATTTGGTTGGTTCAGATGACTGATGTCCTTATGTCATTGATTTGATTCCACTGTCGGAGGGGACGAGCTTTGAAGATTAGCTGTATTGTAATTCCAGTTTCTTTGTCCCGCGTTCTTTTATAAAATAACTTTGATATGACCCGACCATTGCACAAGAGCTAAATGCAATGTTATAATGTATAGAGAAAACTACACTTTCATCATCATCCTCATACAAAGCAATAATGATATGATCTTAATGCAATTCTGTAATGTATAAATGGAACACTACACCCCCCAACATGACCCACCACTGGACACCATCATAATACAATTCTATTACATTCTATACATAGAACACTACAACCCCCAACATGACACACCACTGGACACCATCATAATACCGTTCTATTACACTCTATACATAGAACACTACACCCCCCAACATGGCCCACCACTGCACATGATCATAATACAATTCTATTACACTCTATACATAGAACACTACAACCCCCAACATGACCCACCACTGGACACCATCATAATACAATTCTATTACACTCTATACATAGAACACTACACCCCCAACATGGCCCACCACTGGACACCAATATAATACCATTTTATTACACTGTATACATACATCTTGAATGACGGTGATCAGAGATCACTTGAATGTGAAAGTAAAAGCATTTCCACACGCATACTGCTCGGAGAACTCGAGGGATTTCATCAGGGAAGCCAATTATGAATAAGGTTTCAGTTTGTTAGGGAGCATAAAGATTGGACTCTGGAGCAATGGGAAAAGGTCATGTGGTCTGATGAGTCCAGATTGACCCTTTTCCAGAGTGTTGGGCACATCAGCGAAGGCACAAAGGTGGATGAAGTAATACACCCATCATGCCTAGAGCCGACTATAAAAGCCTGTGGGGGCAGTGTCATGATCTGGGGCTCCTTCAGTTGGTCAGGTCTAGGTTCAGCAACATTATGTCCCCGAAAATGAGGTCAGCTGCTACCTGAATATACTGAATGATCAGGTTTTTCCATCAATGGATTTTCTCTTCCCTGATGGCACATTGGGCATATTCCGAGATGACACTGCCAGGATTCATCGGGCTCAGATTGTTAAAGAGAGGTTCAGGGAGCATGAGACATCATTGTCACACATGGATTGGCCACCACAGAGTCCTGACCTTAACCCCATTGAGAATCTTTGCGATGTGCTGGAGAAGACTTTACACAGTGCTCCGACTCTCCCATCATCACTACAAGATCTTGGTGGGAAATTAATGCAACTCTGGATGGAAATAAATGTTGTGACATTGCGTAATCTCATTGTGGCATTATGAATATGTGCCGTAGTCAAAGTTAAAGGCAATCCAATGAAATATAAGGCTGGGTTCCCACCTAGGCGGTTTTCCGCGCTTTCGTACTCGCGGAAAACCGCTCAAGCAGGGAAATGCCATTATTTTCAATGTGTATGGTTCCCATCTGTGCGGTTTTCCGCGAGTACGAACGCGCGGGAAACCGCCCTACGCCCAAAGAAGTACATGTACTTCTTTGGGGCGTTTGGGTTGGGCAGTTCCATTGGGATACAGCCAAGTATCCCTCGGACACGCGCGTTTGCCGCGCTTTTTTTTTAACGCGGTATCGGTTTTCCGCGAGTACGAACGCGCGGGAAACCGCCCTACGCCCAAAGAAGTACATGTACTTCTTTGGGGCGTTTGGGTTGGGCAGTTCCATTGGGATACAAAAAAAACGCGCGGAAAACGCGCATATTCAATCCGCCCAGGTGGGAACCCAGCCTTAGAGTGTGTGAACTTTTTTTTTTCTTCTAGCCAGGGAGTGAATTTGAAGGTCCTATGTCTATAGGGAGGTCCCGCGTCTTCTATAGGGAGGTCCCGCGTCTTCTATAGGGAGGTCCCGCGTCTTCTATAGGGAGGTCCCGCGTCTGCTATAGGGAGGTCCCGCGTCTTTTATTTGGAGGTCACTTATATTATATGCAGGTCAGGTTTAATTACATGCAGGAATAGTGGAATCTCATATCTCACCTATATGGGTTATATGAGATCTTCGAGCTGTTCTAGTTTGTACTCCAGGTAATGGAAGGCAGAGATGATTGATCATCCTCCAGAGTCGTCATCGATGTCCTTCTTCTGGAATAGGATGTCTGCTCACTCAGCAGATCAGTAAATAGACGACGTAACACGTTTCCTCTCGGTTGGTCTGGATTCATGTTGCAGTTGTCAGGAGACTTGGCCCTGTTCTCCTGTGCAGCTGATTTGTTGAACACACGGATATAAAACATATATATGAGAACTGGCTTACCTGTCAATGGAATCTTATTATGGATTAGTTGGTGTGGACCCGATAGTTCTCTCCTCTGCGCTGGGAGCCGAGGCAATGTCTCATCGGCTCTGTGTCTCCTCAGATACCCCCTGCTCCCGGCAGGGATCAGAGGGGACACAGACCCTTGCAGCCTGTGCCCAGCGGTGAGGAGTGCACCCCCAAACCTTTCCCCCCGCCACTCTGCAGCTCTCTCCTCCCCGCTGGGAGCTGGCTGCATGCTGCGGTTTGCATCCTTTCCGATCCCCGCTGCTCTCTCACCTGTATCGGCAGTGCCCAGCGGGGAGGGAGGCGGGCTGTTAGTCGGTTGTACAGGAATAGTGGGGTTCCCGTGTATTCTATATGGAGGTCCCCGGGGGGTTCCCATATAGAATACACGGGACCCCACTCTACATCGGGTGCAATAGCCAGCCTTCTATTGGCTATTTCAAATTGCAATGGCACCCGCTCGCTTCCTGCTGTGTTTACATTCAGCTTTCGGCTGCGGAATCTTGCCGCCTACAGCTGTAATTCCCGGCTGAAGCTATTTAAGCGTCATGTGCCCTTTAATAGCTTTTTTTGAAGTGAAAAAGGTGACGTTAGACCACTAATGTCACCAAAAAGAGAACCTGTCATCTCCAATTTGCTGTCGCATAGGGGGGCTTTTATTTTAAATAAGAGGTGACTGGTCTAGTCTCCGCCCCCTCCTGTAATAAAGACCAGTCACTGCTGCTCTCTCTCCTTGTGCAGGGTGACCGGTCTCGTCTCCGCCCCCTCCTGTAATAAAGACCAGTCACTGCTGCTCTCTCTCCTTGTGCAGGGTGACCGGTCTCGTCTCCGCCCCCTCCTGTAATAAAGACCGGTCACTGTTGCTCTCTCTCCTCTACTTGTGCAGGGTGACTGGTCTTGTCTCTGCCCCCTCCTGTAATAAAGACTGGCCACTGCTGCTCTCTCTCCTTGTTCATGGTGATGTCATTAATATATTGAAAGGATATATTTTGTGCCCGGTGTTCGGTTTCCACGCCTTGTCTCGGTTGCTGCGATCTTCCCTGACACGAGATACATTTATTCTAATGACTAAGACCTTTCTTTTTTTTTTCACGTTACGTTTTCGCAGCATTTCAGACACAATCGCATCGGTTCTTGTGAACTCCACTGACGCGCTCCAGCGCTATAAATGGTGGTGTAATACAAAGGCCGCGTTTCGCAGACCTCGGCGAGGGAGACGGCGATCGAGCAGGCCTGTGATGGCTTCAACTGCCTCTGCCTGAAACATGTCAGCCGCCACTCCCCTCCCTCGTCCAGGTACGTCCATGCCGCCCAAGCCTCCCCATTTATGATGTCATGTGACAGTCAGATTGTGATTGGTCGGTTGTCCATTGTGACATATTTACTCTTTTTGTATCTTGTGATCATTTATTATTTTCAATGACGCACTCGGGTGGGAACTTTTTTTTTGGAAGCTGTCACATGGGCGGAGTCTGATTTAAAAAGATTTGGGTGCATGCTCTGCTCTGTGCATGGCTGTGATCGGGTCACTGCACACCTTTTTGTGTTTCCATGCCGCCTCCAGTCTGCGATCCGAGTGCGGGCTGTGTTGGTTGCCATGGCAGCTCAGTTGTTATTTTTGTCTCTCTAGTACCTTGAGGAAGTCATGTGACTGGCCTTGACCAGGCTGACGCACCGAAGAATTTCAGATGTAGCTGAGCCGCCTTCTTTTTGTTAATACAAGGGGAAAGGTTTTAGCGCCCCGCGGACGATGAGCAGATGACTCCGGGGTGACGGTTTCTTTCCTTTGTGAATGAACGTCTGAAATATTCTATTAATAACGAATGGCGGAGCGCCGCGGCGTGACGTCAGTGCCGGCCTAAAGCAGAACTCCGGCCTTCCCTTCAGTCTTGCACGGTTGTACCGGCTCCTCTCCTGGGCTGAAATGGCCTCCTCTGATCAGGGGCGTCTCAAAGCAGGGTGTCACCCAGGGGCCGGGACCGGGTTACACGTCCGCCGTGACGTCAACTCGCGTGTGCCCGTTTACGTAATCGCGCGTGCACAGTCGTCTTATTGATGGACGCCAGCAGAGAGAGGAGCGGGCGTTCACCCGGCGGGATGTTGTATGCCGCTGGGTCTCCTCCTCTCTCCTGACACTGTCGGGCTCTCGGTCCGGGCTGTCGGGCTCTCGGTGACACCAAAATGACTGTTAGTCATTTTGGTGTCACCCCCTCCAATGGTGGCACCCCCTTGTGACGCCACTGCCTCTGATGTCACTGCACACTGTGAGCTTCTCTCAATGAGCATTAGAAGCTGCAGCAAGATAGAGCCTGCCTCATTTCCTGGCTGGGGGACGTCCAGCATCCCCCATCTTTGCTCCACACCCTGACTGTCCCTGGCCCCGCCCCGTTCATTTTCAGTTCTTTCAGTCATGCAGAATCAGCATCAAATGTGGGCGTTACCTAGGGCCGTCTATATGCAAATACATCATGCCAAGGAACACCCACTGACATCCACCCATCAAGGCATATTGATATTTGCATAACTCCTCCCAAGTGCCAGCCCACTGCTTGCATCAGGTCTGAGAGTGCTCTGGAAAGAAATCCTGAGGCAGGGTGCTGTGATGTTTTCAGGAAGCTATGTACAGCCCCCTGCCGGCCCCAGCCACCAGCTATGATTTGCCTGTATTGCATAGAGAAGCACAGAGACCAGTGATGACCTCATAAGACATTATTTTATTTAAACATGATGATGGGGGTCCAGAATGACAAAATATAAGCAGATTAAACTGCTGCCTACCAAGCTACCAAAAGGCATGACTGAGCGTGTGTAGTTACCACCACATGTCAAATCTTGTATGCAGCTCTTGCTTCTGTCACAGGATCCTAAATGTGTGCTAAGCTGTCAGCCCTCTTCACCCTCCTGCATGCTGCCTGTGAAGAGTGACAGCAAAGAGGCTATCGCATCACTCCCTCTGCCCTTCACATTCTCTGCTGATGTAGGAGCTGAAGCTGGTGTGTGAAGCATGCTGGTAAGCTGACATACAGAAAGGCATGTCCAACTTGTCGAGATCTCCAACTCCCGTCAGTGCGCCTGCGCGGTCACCTAAGAGCAGTATCATATTCCCCAATTTGCGTTAGTGCGCCTGTGCGGGCATCCGATGGCACAAGCAGTGATGCCAGTTGGAGAACTCGATGAGGATTGCGAGGCCGCACTTAGGGCAATTGGGCAAGTCGACGAGGCTTGGAAAAATGCCAGGGCTGACGCACGCGCACTAGCGTCATCTCGTCTAAATCTCCAATGGATGTGACGTTACCAGTTGGAGATCTCGACGAGTTGGCCATTTCGACAGAACACCGGCACTGACCTCTTCCTGGGAATTGGAAATGCTGGTCTGTCGTGCTGATCATACTGACATCGCTTACCGACAGTAATGTTAGAACTCCTCCTATCTGAATACCTGCCTGTGTTTTCTCAATAAACCAGACACAGCCTTTTCAGAAGGTGCTACAGCGGCTTCCATTGTATTTCTTGTTGTGCAGGCTCCTTTAAGAATCAATCTAGATGAGAGGTGAGCTGACGCAGTGACTGAGCCGAGACTGACACACCAATCTTCTGTATGTGTGCAGAGCGATACATCACCGTCCTCCTACCCGGGGGAGCTCCCAGGAAACATATCAGAAAGATTGTCAGTGATACCCATCTATCCATCTATCACTATTTGTTTTTTCTTCCTTCCTTTTCTTTCTTTTCCTTCCTTTTCTCCTTTCCTTTCCTTTCTTCTTTCCTTTTTCATTTCCTTTCTTTCCTTTTTCATTTCCTTTCCTTTTCTTCTTTGTTTCCTTTCCTTGTTTTGTTTCCTTTCCTTTCCTTGTTTCCTTTCCTTTCCTTGTTTCCTTTCCTTTCCTTGTTTCCTTTCCTTTCCTTGTTTCCTTTCCTTTCCTTGTTTCCTTTCCTTTCCTTGTTTCCTTTCCTTTCCTTGTTTCCTTTCCTTTCCTTGTTTCCTTTCCTTTCCTTGTTTCCTTTCCTTTCCTTGTTTCCTTTCCTTTCCTTGTTTCCTTTCCTTTCCTTGTTTCCTTTCCTTTCCTTGTTTCCTTTCCTTTCCTTGTTTCCTTTCCTTTCCTTGTTTCCTTTCCTTTCCTTGTTTCCTTTCCTTTCCTTGTTTCCTTTCCTTTCCTTGTTTCCTTTCCTTTCCTTGTTTCCTTTCCTTTCCTTGTTTCCTTTCCTTTCCTTGTTTCCTTTCCTTTCCTTGTTTCCTTTCCTTTCCTTGTTTCCTTTCCTTTCCTTGTTTCCTTTCCTTTCCTTGTTTCCTTTCCTTTCCTTGTTTCCTTTCCTTTCCTTGTTTCCTTTCCTTTCCTTGTTTCCTTTCCTTTCCTTGTTTCCTTTCCTTTCCTTGTTTCCTTTCCTTTCCTTGTTTCCTTTCCTTTCCTTGTTTCCTTTCCTTTCCTTGTTTCCTTTCCTTTCCTTGTTTCCTTTCCTTTCCTTGTTTCCTTTCCTTTCCTTGTTTCCTTTCCTTTCCTTGTTTCCTTTCCTTTCCTTGTTTCCTTTCCTTTCCTTGTTTCCTTTCCTTTCCTTGTTTCCTTTCCTTTCCTTGTTTCCTTTCCTTTCCTTGTTTCCTTTCCTTTCCTTGTTTCCTTTCCTTTCCTTGTTTCCTTTCCTTTCCTTGTTTCCTTTCCTTTCCTTGTTTCCTTTCCTTTCCTTGTTTCCTTTCCTTTCCTTGTTTCCTTTCCTTTCCTTGTTTCCTTTCCTTTCCTTGTTTCCTTTCCTTTCCTTGTTTCCTTTCCTTTCCTTGTTTCCTTTCCTTTCCTTGTTTCCTTTCCTTTCCTTGTTTCCTTTCCTTTCCTTGTTTCCTTTCCTTTCCTTGTTTCCTTTCCTTTCCTTGTTTCCTTTCCTTTCCTTGTTTCCTTTCCTTTCCTTGTTTCCTTTCCTTTCCTTGTTTCCTTTCCTTTCCTTGTTTCCTTTCCTTTCCTTGTTTCCTTTCCTTTCCTTGTTTCCTTTCCTTTCCTTGTTTCCTTTCCTTTCCTTGTTTCCTTTCCTTTCCTTGTTTCCTTTCCTTTCCTTGTTTCCTTTCCTTTCCTTGTTTCCTTTCCTTTCCTTGTTTCCTTTCCTTTCCTTGTTTCCTTTCCTTTCCTTGTTTCCTTTCCTTTCCTTGTTTCCTTTCCTTTCCTTGTTTCCTTTCCTTTCCTTGTTTCCTTTCCTTTCCTTGTTTCCTTTCCTTTCCTTGTTTCCTTTCCTTTCCTTGTTTCCTTTCCTTTCCTTGTTTCCTTTCCTTTCCTTGTTTCCTTTCCTTTCCTTGTTTCCTTTCCTTTCCTTGTTTCCTTTCCTTTCCTTGTTTCCTTTCCTTTCCTTGTTTCCTTTCCTTTCCTTGTTTCCTTTCCTTTCCTTGTTTCCTTTCCTTTCCTTGTTTCCTTTCCTTGTTTTCTTTCCTTTTTTCTCTTCTCCTCTCCTGTCTTTCCTTTCCTTTTCGTTATCCTTTTTTCTTTTCTTCCTTTTAAAAAAAAGTATTTTAATTTTTTCCTTTCATTCCTTCCCTTCCACTCCCTTTTCTTCTTCCATTCCCAGTTTTCTATGGATAACCTGCTCTGTCACCTGATGATTGACCTGTGTCCCAGTCACGGCAGTACACGGCACACTCCGCAGTATAGCTCACCTCAGCCTTATCCATCAAAGTGATATATGGGGCAGAGCGCTGGGGCCCTGATAGGGGGGAGGGGCTATGTGGTCGCTGTAGGCGGCACAGAGACGGTGGTTCTTTAGATTCTTCCATCAGTGATAATCTTTCACTTTTCCGGTCACATAACAAAACTTCTTCTGCTTTCCTTTTCCCCGCTGACCCGCGCTGAGGATATAAAAGCCGCCGATGGTGAAGAATGGTGTCGGAAATCTCACTTTGTCATCCTTAAAATGCAGACGTCCCCAATTTTGTCCCACATTGATTTCTCATTTGTGTTATAACTCGATTACAGGAAGCAGCACCGGCCGCCACTTACTCAGCACCGCAAATGAACTGAAGTGCTGCGAATAATGAGGTGCGGCCTCACCGGTGCTTCCGGGCACCGGTATCTGGTGAGGTCATGCGTGGCTGCGTCTGAACATTATTGTAAAATAAGATATAAAAGACAGAAATTAAAGCAGCTCTGTATTCATTAATGTGTTTTTTATTAACTGCAAACAGTACAAGTACCTCAATCTGATCTGGTATCTGCCTGTTAAAGTCCCTGTACAGCAGAGCTCAGTCTGTGAGAGGAGCAGCACAAAGAACCAATCAGTTCATGTGCGGACCAGGAGCATGCTGATAGAAGGAGAGATCAGAGGCATGAGCTCACCAGTCTGCAGCTTCTCTTCCTCTGCGCAGTCACAGGACAGCCTAGGCTAAGAGAAGGTGGACGTCACTGAACCTGGTAGGACACCTTGTGGCTGAGAAGGAGTACTGCGGGTGGCAGCTGCGGCTTGAAGTCGAGTATTGCAATCACCATTGCTTGTAACCATCGCTCGTCTCGTCACGTGTCTATTCAGCGAATACCCATCATGCATCTGCTGTGCCGATGGGGACATATAGGGTCGGCTGATACTTAATGCCTTCTGATGGATGGGCGGGTCATCCCTGCAATCTGATTGGAGCAACGGTTCTGGGACTTGAGTGCTTGTCCCTGATTGGTGGGGCTTGCAGGATCCAAAGTTGGCCCAGCTCAGAGGCAATGGACCTCTGGTGAGATTGCAGTCCGGGGCATGTGTGTGTGCAGCACCTCAGGTGGAAGTAGGTCGTTGTGCATGACGGCGAGGTCGGAGTGTTACCCGTTGTACATTATGGGTTCCATTGTGTGACTATGTGATGGAGCAGCGGGCATGGGGGAGGGGTGCTCGAGGTTACTCATGCTAATGGCGGAGTACATTAGGTGGAGGACTGTCGGCCTCTGTTCGGACGTTCGCCCCCCCGGGGCTCGGATGGAGAGATGGACTTGTGGATTTCTGCAGCATCTCCAGCCTCCTGGATAGGGATTGCTCTTTCTCTGCATATATATGATGTTTGGGGAGGCGGTATCCAAGGCTGCTGGAATAAACGACATATAAATTATTCGCGGGAACATTTCCTTCAGAGCCGCTATAAATCCTACAACGGCTGCCATTGGGAACCTCACGGACCTGACTTATGACTACCTGGCCGTCTTCATAAATGCAGGTTGCCAGGCGGACCACCAGCCCCGATACGTTGTCACCATTCGGGAAAGTCGCACGTCTTTATCTACACGCTTCTTCCCGAGGGTTTTGGAACCTGGGCCTCAGCGCGGCAGCCAGGAAGTTGGCATTTGTGGAAGATCTTTTTTTCTTTAATGGCAGTCGGTGACTTTGTTTTGGGCAATTTCGACTCACTTCCTGTTCCTGTGATAACTGGGCAAGAAATAAAGGAAAGTAGTTGCTGGGTCCGAACCCTTCCGCTTTCCACTCTTTTGTTACAGGAATGTCCCCACTGGCGACATTTCCTGTCACTTCCCAACCTGACAGGAAGTGAGGGGAAATCTCCTTAATGGTGACGAAGCGTTAGAAAACTGTCAGAGGTTCTAACCCGTCCTCGTCCAAAACTAAGGCAAAATATTGACTTGCCTCAAAGCTTGCTAGAGAATCTGACTACTCCAGAATAGTCCCCTCCCCCTAAGCATCTCAGTATCCTCTACTGTCTGCGCTGGCCCAGCTCATCTCTCTTTGTTGTTTTCCCTTTCTCTCCCTTTCTCTGCTTTCTTTCGTTCTCTTTCTTTCCTTTTCTTCTTTTCTTTCTCGCGCTCACCTCTTGCTCTCCCTCTCTTTTTGCTCGCTCGCTCTCCCTCTCTTTTTGCTCGCTCTCCCTCTCTTTTTGCTCGCTCTCCCTCTCTTTTTGCTCGCTC
>NW_017306285.1:2921972-2924768 GCF_000935625.1 Nanorana parkeri | reverse complement strand
GCTCGCTCTCCCTCTCTTTTTGCTCGCTCTCCCTCTCTCTTTTTGCTCGCTCTCTCTCCCTCTCTCTCTTTTTGCTCGCTCGCTCTCTCTTTTTGCTCGCTCGCTCTCTCTTTTTGCTCGCTCCCCCCTCTTGGTACATTTATCACTATGCTCTTTGGCATTCTTGCCATTTTCCCTAGTCAGCCTCTCTGCTCCAGCATTGAACGGGTGAACTCCACTCTGCCCAGGCAGCCGGAAAGCAGTGGGTCAGCAGAATGATGGTTGGATGCGGCTCCCTACTGATGTCGGTGGATCCAATTTCATTTGTTAAAAGCCTTCAATAAATGAAATGCGGGTTATTGCAGCTGATGTGGCAGTCGTGTTGGTGTAACACTTTCTATTACACACTTGTCTCTAATTTCGCCAATTATCTTTCGTTTATCTTTTTTTTTGTTACACTTGTTTTGGGATTGCGATCATAGTAACGGCTCGCCGGCAGTGGGTGTGTCAGTCCGAAGATTGGCCGAATTGTGTTACACGTATTTGGGCGGGTAAAGCAGTTTGTATTAATAAATGTTTGTAGACAACTGACCATCACATCTTCTGTATGAGGTTGCTGGACATCCTTTAACTATGCCCATTAATAGTCCTCCACTCTTCTTTGAATTGTATACAAGAAAAGAAAAGCGGGGCTTTAAAAGTGTCCAAACCATACAAGACGTTCATCAAACATACATGGTTTTGTATAAACGTATATTTAATACATACATAAAGACTTTGTTACAATAATTATTGGAATTAAAATGATTGGGGTGGGAAGCAACCGTTTTGGAGGTGCTCCTCGAGGCTCTGAGTATATTTACCTGAAGCCATTATTTAGTATTAGTTATGCCCTATATTTAGAGTCAGATTTATTGTTATCTTAATGGGATCCTTCTGTCCTTTATCAGTATTTACGGACTGTCAACTGCCTCTATTAACTTAGATAGTTTATATATTTGCACATTTTTGCACAAATCTACCTCTGAACAAATTCTTTGGAAAAACTGGAATTTATGACCTCCTGTTTTCATTTTCATTCTCATGTTCCCAGTCCTGTCTGTCCCCGGTTACCTCCCACCTCTTACCTCCCACCTGTTCACCTGTTTGGTGATTGCGAGACAGTTTAAAAGTGGCTCATCATGGAGCCATTTTATAGACTGCTGATCCTGGACAACACAGACGATGGGATTTTCTGCAATAGGTAAAAACTAGTTCCAACTATATTTACTGCCTGTTTCTACTACTGACCAAGATGAACATTTGGATCGCTATTTAGATTATTGGAATTAAACTGATTTGGGTGGGAAGCAACCGTTTTGGAGGTGCTCCTCGAGGCTCTGAGTATATTTACCTGAAGCTAGTATTAGTTATGCCCTATATTTAGTCAGATTTATTGTTATCTTAATGGGATCCTGTTGTCCTCTGTCAGTACTTACGGACAGTCAACTGCCTCTATTAACATAGATAGTTTATATCTCTGCATATTTTTGCACAAATCTACCTCTGAACAAATTCTTTGGTAAATCTGGAACTTATGACCTCTTGTTTCATTTTCATGTTCTCAGTCCTGTTTATCCCCGGTTACCTCCCACCTGTTCACCTGTTTGGTGATTGCGAGACAGCATGTGGGGCCAAAGATCCAGCCATCTTTGTGAACATGAAGTGGGTTTTGTATTGTTGTTTTATTTTCTTATTACTCTTATTAAGAATTTGGTATCTGTGATCATTATACTTAAACCTATTTTGATGTAATGTCCTAGAATACCTCCAACCTCCCTGAGGAAGCACATACAGCTGCGAAACGCGTCGGAGATGGGGCCCACAGTGGATCATACAACTATTACAGAAATCAGGACTCAAGGAGTCCATGTTATACTAATGAATTGTATATATATATGTACACATGTATGGGCACCAAAAGGAGGTAGTTTGATTTCAATGTAACATTGTATCATGTCAATGACATTTTAATTGTAACCAAGTCTTTATGTATGTATTAAATATACGTTTATACAAAACCATGTATGTTTGATGGACGTCTTGTATGGTTTGGACACTTTTAAAGCCCCGCTTTTCTTTTCTTGTATACAATTCTTATTGGGGGTGTGGTGCCCATCCCTAATGGTTCAATTTAATTCCTATGCTTTACACTCTTCTTTGAAGGCTTTCCAAAGGGTTTTGGAGGCTGTTTTGGGGAATTTTTGCCCATTTAACCAGAAGAACATTTGTGAGGTCAGGTACTGATGTTGAATGAGAAGATTGACATTCCAGTTCATCCCAAAGGTGTTCAGTAGGGTTGAGGTCAGGACACTCAGGTTCCTCCACGCCAAACTCCTCAAAACATGTCTTATGGAGCTGGCTTTGTGCACAGGGGACAGTCATGCTGCTCTTCCCCAAACTGTTCCCACAAGGTTGGAAGATCACAATTGTCTACATTGTCTTTGTATTCTGTTTTATCAATAGCACCCTTCACTGGGAACACCAGAACTTAATTGAAGGGTTGTCCGTATACCTTTGGCCATATAGGTAGGTGTGATGGTCCACCATTGGTTGGCCATATAGTGTGTATATATAGTCATTCAGTATTTTGCTGTTGGCTATATTTCTGGAAGGGAGGGTCTCATTGCATTCCCATGCAGAACTAGATGACGACTTGTCTTAACATAAGTGACCTGATTGAATATAGGCCAATCTCCGGTCATTTTACTATCTTCAGTCACTCTCTTCACGATCAATAGTGGAGCTCTGTGGTCTATCAGGATGTGCTGCACCGCT
>NW_017306285.1:2919561-2921902 GCF_000935625.1 Nanorana parkeri | reverse complement strand
GATGGCGCTGTAACCTGATAAAATCATATAGACAAAAGTGACAAGCCATCGATTTATTTCATGGCTTTAAAGCTAATGTAGACTCCTCATATGTGTGCTTCAAGGGTTATTCTGCCCAAAAGTTATGTTGTTGTTCTAGGTAGTGCCTGGTGGGCCGAGTTAGCCCCTGGGTTCTTATATGCCCTATATACTCCCAACAGTGATTGATATCTCCCTGCTGTCATTCCCAAATCTTCCTGGCCATCTGGGAGCTTTGGGTGTCCCAGCTCTTCCTGTTACATTCTCCATAAAGTCCAGCATATATGGGTGGTAACCCCTCCTGGTCAGGACACTATCTGCAAGGAGATGCATTTCACCATGTGCTTGCGTGGGTTTCCTCCGGGTACTTTGGTTTCGTCCCAAACTCCAAAAGACATGCTGGAAGGTTAACTGGCTTCTGTTTTAATTGGCCCTGTATGCGTGTGAGATGGGAACTCCTCACAATGGGCACAGCAGGTGCACAATTTTTTGTTTTGTATAGTAATATTCAATTATTTTGTAAATATGTTTTATTTATTTATTGTTTTCTTGTATATAAGTTGTTGTTTGTAAGAATTTTCAATAAACAAAATTAGCCCCTCATAATGGGCACAGCAGGTGTACAGACCAGGCAATTCAGCACAAGGATGGTGGGAACACCTGACTCTCACATCTGTATGAACTTGCTGGATTCCCTATTCCATAACTATGGCCGTTAATATGGAGTTGGCCCCCCTTCCCCCTTTGCAGCTGTAACATCCTTCACTCTTCTGGGAAGGCTTTCCAAAGAGTTTTGGAGGATGTCTGTTGGGATTTTTGCCCAATTAGCCATAAGATCATTTGTGAGGTCAGGTATTGATGTTGGATGAGAAGACCTCACAATCAGTGTTCCAGTTCACCCAATGGTGTTCAGTAGGGTAGAAGTTGGGGCTCTGTTCAGGCCACTTGAGTTCCTTCATGCCAAACTGGTCAAACCATGTCCTTATGGAGCTGGCTTTGTGCACATGGGGACAGTCATACTGAAACAGAGAAGGACCTTCCCCAAACTGTTACCACAAGTTTGTCCCCGCTGGAGAGATTCACCAGAGAGATTCTATATTTGTCCTTGTGACCATTGACATAAGGACTGAAATTGATGAAAGATCCAAAATGTTATAGTGGTTAGTATTTTTGATCCAGAAGGACCTGTCTGTCCTCAGGGAGGTGGTCAGCCCAACAATGGTGCCCCTGAAATCTAAAGTATCCTTGGCTATGGTCAAGGAAGTTTAATAACCCCAAAGCTTTGGATTCTGGTAGATCATGGACTTTTTCATCCAGCATAACATTGTCAATGAATGGTGCAGGATGATGATGATATCCCTGGAAGCTTCATGGTCCCGTCAGACTCCGTTTCTCGTGGCTTGAAGTAGATTGAATAAAACAGATTTGCTAAAGCGCATTTTCTAAAACCACAAATTAATTTCTATTTTTCACAATCTAATTATGGGAGCTCTGCATCCCAGGAGGGGGGCGCTTTTTTCCTGTCATTTCCAGGAAATTTGAGCAAAGCGTTCTAGTCATAGACAGATTACATTCGGTAATTGTTGCTGGATAATTCATTAGGACGGGACTGGAGCTTCAGAGGCGGGTGCGCTGGCTTTATAGGCCTGAGTGCTAGACGCTCGCTATCTTCGTAAGCATCTTTTATTTAGTCATGGCACCCTTTATTAGTATGCAACGTTTCAAAGCACCCCAGTCTAAAACGTGGAACATGTACATGTGTGGCCCCTCCAGGATTCATACCAGACCCTTATCCTAGATAGGGGTCTGATATGGATTTTAAGGTGGGACCCCATGTGAAGAAACAAAGTGGGGTTCCCCCTTCAAATCAGGAACCCTCTTTTACATCAGAGCCCACCTTTACATTATGAGCCCTCTTCATATAAGAGCCCCCCCTTTCACAAAAGAAACTCTCACATCATAGTCCCCCTCTTCATATCAGGATCTGTCTTCATTTAAGAAGCCCCCTTTACATGAGAGCTCCCCCCCTTTTACATGAAAATTCCCCTTTCATATCAGGGTTCCCCCTTCCCATCAGAATCCTCAGTCCCCCCTTCACATCAGAAGCCCCCTTCCTATTAGAATCCTCAGCCCCCCTTCCCATCAGAATCCTCAGTCCCCCTTCACATCGGAAGCCCCCTTCCCATCGGAGTCCTCAGTTCCCCCTTCACATCATTAGCTCCCTTCCCATGAGAATCCTTAGTCCCCCTTCACATCAGAAGCCCCCTTCTCATCCGATTCCTCAGTCCTCCCTTCCCATCAGAGTCCTCAGGTTACCCTTCAC
>NW_017306285.1:2896954-2919451 GCF_000935625.1 Nanorana parkeri | reverse complement strand
AGTCCTCACATTCCCCCTTCACATCAGAAACCCCCTTCTTATCAGGGTCCTTTTTCCCCCCTTTAGATCCAAAGCCCCCTTCCCATCAGGGTCATCAGTCCTCTCTTCACATCAGAAGCCCCCTCCCCCTTTTCCCCACTGAAGCCCCTTCCCATCAGAGTCCTATCATCGCATCAGGACAGGTAGCTGGGGCAGCATGGCAGGGCACCCGAGGCAGACCAGAGCAGGACTGATAAGAACTCCCGGTATGGATGACATTTATTTTTAGGTTTTGGATTCTCTCCTCGCTTCCTGTCCCTTTGACACCAGGGCTAAACACAATGCGTAGGGGTGTCACCGGGAACAGGAAGACACCCTCCTCTACTTTTTCCAGAGCTCAAAGTTGGTCTTTAATGTAACATGATGTGTCTATAATGGTAACCCCAGTATTCTCAGAGTCCTGGCACACATTGGTACGATTTTCCATCTCCATGTAGATTTCTACTACAGAGTCTGATATTTAAATGGGAAGGCACCTAAATTGTACTGATAACCCACTTTAAAGTACATGTGAACCCGACCACCGCGGTCTCCTGTAGGCTTGGGTTTATTTCAAAAGTAATTTTCAGTCTTTTTAAAGCGTATTTAAATAATCCCTGCCATGAAGGTCCTTGTTCAGGTACTTCCTGTTACAGGGTGATGTTCAGGTACTTCCTGTTACAGGGTGAAAACTATGTCCCATTTTGTGTTTCTGCGTTGTCACCCTGTCACATGGGCACCTGGTGGAGACCACAACTGGCTGTGCTGATGTACGTTGCCCATGCATGGATCGCCATTGTCACTATCTAGGAGTGAATCCAGGGCAAGGACGGGCAGCTGACCCTGAAGCGAGCGCATGTAGACAGGAAGTAGCCGAGGGAGATCTGCAGCACTGAGAAGGGAAGAAGTAGCAAAGAAATTGACCTTTGAGATTGTCCAGCTCGGGCTCTCATCGCTTTCACTGTAACCTCAAATTTCGACCTCGGTGGTGGGAACGTGTAGCTTGCTGTCCTATGAGCCTTATGAACGGCCCGGCTGGGATTCCGCATCTCTAGGAAAAATAGGGTTAAAGGTGGAACGTTCCTTTAAGAAAGGTGCTGATGGAGGGAAGGCCGGAAGAAAAAAAACGCTGAAGTGACTTTATTGACTGGAGGAAGGCAATTTGTTAAATTTGAGCTCCTCCGGGTATCCAGAGTACCCCCCGCCCCTTTCACTAATCCTATAATGCTTATCTCATGGGATCCTGCAATTATCAGCTTCCTCAGCCTGTAATTCCTGTAGGTGTCGGAATCTCATCTGCCACGTAGGAGGCAAAGCAGCACTCGTGTTATTATTATAGGAGCGGATTGTCTAAGCGATGTTGCTGCCTCCTAGTCTCTGTGCAAGTCGGGCGTTTATCAATGAGCGGCTGTATATGTGAACCTAGAAAATGCATTGCATGACCCCGGTGCTTCTCATTTAGGTGTAGGATGAAAGAATTACCTATGGGCTGCCATTGCTGAGCTCCCCATGAACATGCTGGCAGCCAAAGGATTTGTATTCCTGCCCATCCGTTTCTGAGATTTACGCAGCTCTGCCGCACTGTTCAGCTTTTATTGCTTTGCCCAGACTGCCATTAAGGTTATATAATCTTTTTTTCCCCCTTCCCAGGTTCCTTCTTGTCTTCTCCTGTCTCGTCCTCTCTGTGTTCTCAACGATTAAAGAGTATGAAGAGAAATCGGAAGGAGCCCTTTATATACTGGTAGGTGCTGCTGTGCGGAAGCTCCGCATGAATAGCTTATTGTGTCTGCTCTGTTACATACAGGGGCATAACAATAGCCATAGCAGGCCATGCGGCTGCTATGGGGCCTGGGGGTGGAGGGGGGCCTCCATGAAGGATTGCTGAAGTTGCTGTTGACCCTGTACCCCTTATGGCATTTCCAATCAAGAAGAGTGGATATCAGATGTACAGGAAGAGACTGTGCAGACAGCTCTCCTGCTACCAGTCCTTGATTTATATTTTGTAAGGTTTGATATGCGGCCCTAATAAAATTTTGCTATGGGGCCTCATGATCTGTAGTTTTGCCCCTTGTTACATAGTCCTGTGTCCTTAGTGCCACATATATACAATATGCATCCTAAAGGGGGCTAGTTATAAACAATTTGCAGAGTCATTCATCCTGTGCACCTCTGCGAATGTTCGTTCTGTGTGAATAGAAGCAAAAACAAATGTTCATCTTTTCAAGTCTATTGTAGTGTAATACATCATTGTGGCCACCAGATGGTGCTCAGGAGCATAGGAAATAATAATCCTTCTCTGTGCTCCATCTAGTGCCCATAATATGGTACTACATGACATTAGACCTGAAAAGAAAATATGAAAGGAATGTTCTTTTGTGCCTCTATTCACACAGAACAAACGTTCACGCAGGGTGAAGGGCTCTATGAATTGTTAAGAAATAGACCTCAAAGTGATTTTGGACTTTGCCCCCCCCCTGGTTCTACACCATGGTCCCATTTGTGGTCAGATGAAGGGGGCTTGTAGTAGATTTTGAGCCGTTTCTTTTTTAACGTCGTTTGGTTTGTATGTTGGAAGGTGAACCTGCCCTATAAACACTCCTCTGCTCTCTCCTTCATCCCGCAGGAAATTGTCACCATCGTGGTCTTCGGCGTGGAATACTTTGTCCGGATCTGGGCCGCCGGTTGCTGCTGCCGCTACCGGGGGTGGAGGGGGAGGTTGAAATTTGCCCGTAAACCGTTCTGCGTTATTGGTGAGGAACGTAAAGACATTCTACCTTAAAATGGGATAAGATCTGGGCTGAGCCCTAGAGAAACGACTGACCCCAGATGAGGCTGAACCATTATCCTTTATCTAGAGGTAGATGAGGTTGTCCTGTGACAGGCTGGAAAAGGACGTTTTTGGCGTGGGGCGTCCGTGCAGAAAAAAAATGAAACCTCTTATAACTCCCCCAACTGTAATATCTGTAACCCAAAGCCACAGACTGACTCTTCACCTTCTCTCTATCTGAACCATGAACTCCCCTAACCTAACACTTAACATAAACCTTAATGCATAGCTGAAAACCTAACCTCCTAAAGCCCTCCGCCTCCTAAGCCCTCAGCACAGGGATGGTGGGAGCCTCTCATAATGGCAACAGCAGGTGTACAGACCCGGGAACTCAGCACAGGGATGGTGGGGCTCCTCATAATGGGCACAGCAGGTGTACAGACCCGGGAACTCAGCACAGGGATTGGGGGAGCTCCTCATAATGGGCACAGCAGGTGTACAGACCCGGGAACTCAGCACAGGGATGGTGGGAGCTCCTCATAATGGGCACAGCAGGTGTACAGACCCGGGAACTCAGCACAGGGATGGTGGGAGCTCCTCATAATGGGCATCATTCCCGGGGACTCAGCACAGGGATGGTGGGAGCCCCTCATAATGGGCACAGCAGGTGTACAGACCCGGGCACTCAGCACAGGGATGGTGGGAGCTCCTCATAATGGGCATCATTCCCGGGGACTCAGCACAGGGATGGTGGGAGCTCCTCATAATGGGCATCATTCCCGGGGACTCAGCACAGGGATGGTGGGAGCTCCTCATAATGGGCATCATTCCCGGGGACTCAGCACAGGGATGGTGGGAGCTCCTCATAATGGGCATCATTCCCGGGGACTCAGCACAGGGATGGTGGGAGCTCCTCATAATGGGCATCATTCCCGGGGACTCAGCACAGGGATGGTGGGAGCTCCTCATAATGGGCATCATTCCCGGGGACTCAGCACAGGGATGGTGGGAGCTCCTCATAATGGGCATCATTCCCGGGGACTCAGCACAGGGATGGTGGGAGCTCCTCATAATGGGCATCATTCCCGGGGACTCAGCACAGGGATGGTGGGAGCTCCTCATAATGGGCATCATTCCCGGGGACTCAGCACAGGGATGGTGGGAGCTCCTCATAATGGGCATCATTCCCGGGGACTCAGCACAGGGATGGTGGGAGCTCCTCATAATGGGCATCATTCCCGGGGACTCAGCACAGGGATGGTGGGAGCTCCTCATAATGGGCATCATTCCCGGGGACTCAGCACAGGGATGGTGGGAGCTCCTCATAATGGGCATCATTCCCGGGGACTCAGCACAGGGATGGTGGGAGCTCCTCATAATGGGCATCATTCCCGGGGACTCAGCACAGGGATGGTGGGAGCTCCTCATAATGGGCATCATTCCCGGGGACTCAGCACAGGGATGGTGGGAGCTCCTCATAATGGGCATCATTCCCGGGGACTCAGCACAGGGATGGTGGGAGCTCCTCATAATGGGCATCATTCCCGGGGACTCAGCACAGGGATGGTGGGAGCTCCTCATAATGGGCATCATTCCCGGGGACTCAGCACAGGGATGGTGGGAGCTCCTCATAATGGGCATCATTCCCGGGGACTCAGCACAGGGATGGTGGGAGCGCCTCATAATGGGCACAGCAGGTATGCAGGGATGGTCCTTCACTCCATGCATACACATGCCTCTCTCTCTCCTTCCTCTTGTAGATATCTTGGTGTTGATCGCCTCCATAGCAGTCCTGTCGGCGGGTTCCCAGGGGAATGTGTTTGCCACCTCGGCCCTAAGGAGTCTGAGGTTCCTACAGATCCTGCGTATGATTCGTATGGACCGGAGAGGAGGGACGTGGAAGCTGCTGGGATCTGTAGTGTATGCGCACAGCAAGGTAACCTTCAGGGGGTCGCTAAAGCTGACCTCCGGCCGTCTCTTCAGTGTTGCACAGTTGTAGCGGCTCCTCTCCTGGACTGGAATTTTTCTTATCTCACTATGTGCATTACAAGCTGCAGCAAGTCAGATAGAAACCACCTTATTTCCTGGACGGATGACATCCAGCATCATCCCCCTTCATCATTGCACAGTATTGTATTTATTGCTTTAATACAGGTCCTCTTTGATCAGCAGAATCTCAGTTCTGTGTTTTTCTCCTGTAGGAACTGATCACAGCCTGGTACATCGGCTTCCTCTGCCTCATCCTGGCATCATTCCTGGTCTACCTGGCAGAGAAGGAGGAGAACAGCGAAATGTTTGACACCTACGCAGATGCCCTGTGGTGGGGCCTGGTGAGTCTCTGCACATTATAGGGGGCAGAGCAATACAAACTAAAGCAGAACTCCAGACAATACAATCTTATTTTCTATTGTAGTATATAGGATGGGCGGCGTTTCAGCTTTGTATTAGTGCTTGTGGAGATTTCCCTTCACTTCCTGTCTGGGTGACTACCATAGAGCAGAAGAAGTTATAGGACATTCTGCTTTACATAGGATTCATCTTTGTCTCCCAATGGCACTGGAGAGAGGCAGTCAGGGGAAATATCTCAAAGGGTTCACGGTCTCCTATAAAAGAGTTTTTGGAGGGTGACTATAACCCCCCATCAGCTTTTTAATGTCATTAGTGTCATTACTGTCAACAATACCTAGAAAGGTGTAACAAAAATTAATTTTTACTCAATCTTGGGTGTTTCCTCTTACTGTCATCAGGACAGGAATTGAATGGGAAATCTTCCCGACGGGCATAAAAAAAATAATACAATTAATAATTATATTGAATAATAATAATGATGATTTTGTAAATGTAATATAGTACATTCTTTAATATAACCAGCCAGCCAAGTGGAAGAGTTGTTGTGTTGACCTGAGATTTTAATAATATTATTAAAGGAGATCACTGAACTGGTATAAGTGGAAGAGTTGTTGTGTTGGCCTGAGACTGTATCAGAAAGTTAATATCCAGTAACATTAAATGAAAGTGCATTTTGTATAATAATGATAGAAGCGACCTCAGTTTTTAGTTGTACAGACGCGTTGTCTTATTCTTGGGTTATATTCTCTGTGTTGCTTTTTTTTTTCTCTTGGTAAGATCCTGATCTGTTGTCTTCTCTCCCCAGATCACATTGACCACCATTGGCTATGGAGACAAGTACCCAACGACCTGGAACGGCCGGCTGCTTGCGGCCACCTTCACGCTGATCGGCGTCTCCTTTTTTGCTCTGCCGGCCGTAAGTCTGAGAATTAGGCAGCCCGCAGATGGTGGATTTCCACCCCTTGATTTAGAGGCACACCATGGGGCGATTCACGATCTTCTTCCCTATTCAGCCGAAGGGTTAATACATCAACTCACTATAAAGAATGAATGTTCCCATGTAGTAAAGGGAAGAGTCCAAGCATGTGCACACCGAGATTGTCCTGCGTGCTGTCCAATAAGGAGCACTCATGATGCTTCTAATCTCCTCTACGTGTCAAGTAGCCGACCCCAACATGGCCATGAGTGAAGATTGATATGGACTTGTCCCTTGGCAAAGGTTGGGCTTTGTGTAACTTCTCTAGTTCTCCATACCTGCCCTCTTCACAAGGGGGAACCTGGCACACTAATGAAAAGCTGCATTGTGCCGATTGGCAGCAGTACATGCCAGGACCAGCTCCAGGTTTCCTCATAGTTGTATGTAGGTATACATTATATTAGTAAACTCCTATAGAGGGTCTGTGGTAGACCACTGCACCTGAGATCACAACATTATGATTATAAAAGTAGAAGACTGTAATTGGGTGTTTACACTGGAAATTTAAAACCCCGCCCTGTTAGAAGTTGGTGCCCCTGCCCAATGTCTATTACTATATGTGTGTGAGAGTCCCATGTTCTCTGTGCCTGGGAATGTGCAGCTTCACCCACATATTATACACAATGATACAACCCTAGAGTAGTCTATGTGAGGTCAGCTAGGACTTTCCCTGACTGTGTAACCTTCTATGGGATGGAAGAGAATTCTTGAGTGTTCTCCGTCAACGTGCAAAATGTATTACAATGAGTGAAAAATACATATACAGGAAGTGAAGGGCTAAAAATTAAAGGGTCAGCCTGCCCCGTAACTGATATTTTAGTGTGTGGTGGAAGCTGGAGAGTTACACTACCCGGCAGCTTCATCTGTCTCTAGGTGACTGTATTGGCGAGATGGAGGGGCTCTCACCATCCTTGCGCTTAGCTCTTGGGTCTGGACACCTGCTGTGCCCATTATGAGGGGCTCCCACCATCCCGGTGCTGAGTTCCCGGGTCTGTATACCTGCTGTGGCTATTATGAGGGGCTCCCACCATCCCGGTGCTGAGTTCCCGGGTCTGTATACCTGCTGTGGCTATTATGAGGGGCTCCCACCATCCCGGTGCTGAGTTCCCGGGTCTGTATACCTGCTGTGGCTATTATGAGGGGCTCCCACCATCCCGGTGCTGAGTTCCCGGGTCTGTATACCTGCTGTGGCTATTATGAGGGGCTCCCACCATCCCGGTGCTGAGTTCCCGGGTCTGTATACCTGCTGTGGCTATTATGAGGGGCTCCCACCATCCCGGTGCTGAGTTCCCGGGTCTGTATACCTGCTGTGGCTATTATGAGGGGCTCCCACCATCCCGGTGCTGAGTTCCCGGGTCTTTATACCCACTGTGTCCATTATGAGGTGTTCCCACCATCCCTGTGCTGAGTTCCCGGGTCTTTATACCCACTGTGTCCATTATGAGGTGTTCCCACCATCCCTGTGCTGAGTTTCTGGGTCTGTACACCTGCTGTGCCCATTATGAGGGGCTCCCACCATCTCTGTGCTGAGTTCCCAGGTCTGTACATCTGCTGTGCCCATTATGAGGGGCTCCAAGCATCCCGGTGCTGAGTTCCCGGGTCTGTACACCTGCTGTGCCCATTATGAGGAGCTCCCATCATCCCTGTGCTGAGTTTCTGGGTCTGTACACCTGCTGTGCCCATTATGAGGAGCTCCCACCATCCCTGTGCTGAGTTCCCGGGTCTGTACACCTGCTCTGCCCATTATGAGGGGCTCCCACCATCCCTGTGCTGAGTTCCCAGGGTCTGTACACCTGCTGTGCCCATTGTGAGGTGCTCCCACCATGCCTGTGCTGAGTTCCAGGGTCTGTACACCTGCTGTGCCCATTATGAGGAGCTCCCACCATCCCTGTACTGAGTTCCCAGGGTCTGTACACCTGCTGTGCCCATTATGAGGGGCTCCCACCATCCCTGTGCTGAGTTCCCGGGTCTGTACACCTGCTGTGCCCATTATGAGGAGCTCCCCCCATCCCTGTGCTGAGTTCCCGGGTCTGTACACCTGCTGTGCCCATTATGAGGAGCTCCCCCCATCCCTGTGCTGAGTTCCCGGGTCTGTACACCTGCTGTGCCCATTGTGAGGTGCTCCCACCATGCCTGTGCTGAGTTCCAGGGTCTGTACACCTGCTGTGCCCATTTATGAGGGTTCCCATCATCCCTGAGCTGAGTTCCCAGGGTCTAGGTCCGGTCTATTTTCTATTATGGAGAATGTAATGGGAGGAGCTGGGACACACAGGTGGGGGGGAACATCTCTAACTCCCAGGTGGACAGAAACATGATGAGGAATTATAGTCTGGAGATCTCACAGTTGGTGTATCTAAGACTTATAGGAAGCTGGGGGCCGTCTCAGGCACCAGGCTCCATTTATTACTAAAATATAATGTTTGGGCGGACTGACCCTTTAAGAGTGGCTTTGCTTCCAATACAGACATGTGTATATGAAGATTTATGTGTTCAGGGATTCACTGTAGAACCTTCTGTATCTCTTTGATAGCAGCCAATTGGTCTTTGGGGATCGCTGGGGTGGGTTAGATCCTGTGATGGGCAGTGGGATGTATTGGCGTTGTATACGGAATATCGGAACTCTTTTATTTCAGGGCATTTTGGGCTCCGGATTTGCTTTGAAAGTCCAAGAACAGCACCGACAGAAGCACTTTGAGAAGAGGCGGAACCCGGCAGCTGGCCTGATTCAGGTAGGTGATGATATAGTTTGGATCTCTTCTTCCACGGGGACCTGTATCTAGGAGACGCATTCACCTGCGCCGCACATTGGCCTATCCTCGCAATACAGCGTACATCATCCACGGGAGCAGCTGGTTGGAACAGATGGCACCTTGGGAATTTGGGGGAAAGAGCGGAGTCAGATATGTCAATTCAGGGTGAAGGTGCAGGAATTTCTGCTGACCCAAAAGCTGTCCTCAGTGCACTGATACCAATGCTATCCCTGACACACTGACCCCAAAGCCTGTCCTCAGCACACTGACCCCCAGCACTGTTCCTAGCATACTGACCCAGACGTTACCTCTAGCGCACCAACCCCAAGGCTTGCCTCCCCGGGCAGAGACCCCAAGGCTTGCCTCCCCGGGCAGAGACCCCAAGGCTTGCCTCCCCGGGCAGAGACCGCAAGGCTTGCCTCCCCGGGCAGAGACCCCAAGGCCTCATGTGCTGACCCCTCCTCTGTTCCTTGCTAAGGGGGGAGTCACAGGAACAGCTCTTAGTTGTAATTTAAAGGAGCCCTTAGTTGTAATTTAAAGCCAATTACACCCTTAAATCCACCAATAACCACATTCATTTAGTCTTCCTTCATTGACTCTACTGAAAGCTCCAGATTTTATGGTGACATTTCGGCAAAGTGGACACTCCCCAATTTAACTCATCTTTGGCTATGGACATCGTTTAGTTAATGTTTGAAAAGTCAGCTATAGAGCAACTCCATGGAATCTATCAATGGACGCTGTCAGTTACTGTATAAAGTGCTGTAGGCAGCCGTCTCATTCTTCATTATTCCGGACTATAGTCTCGCCATCTTAGACTGGGCTCGGGCCTACTTGACAACTTTCTAAGGTTGATACCGGAATTCTGAAAGTGAAATTTTCTGGGGTAAACCGTGAAAGGTTTACCGGAGGGTTTAGAAAGAAGAGTTCAGCCCCTCCTACGATGGGCATTTGGGAGCTGTGCCTAGCTGGAGGAAGACACAGCTGCTGCCATAATTCCTTACAGGCAGGAGGCACAGATGTAGAGATGAAGTAAATGCTTCTTGGTAATCAAAGCCAAACTCATAAACCAAAGTAGCCGATGACACTGCTGCTCAGTGATAGAATGGAATCAAACTGTTCCTGTAACCTCATCAAAATGCATGCACGTGGCTACTAAGGGGTGCCAGGACACTTAAATACTGGCACATAGAATCCAAGACACTTGAGGGTCCAAAACAATGACACACTGACACTTGGGGGTCCAGAACAATGACACACTGACACTTGGGGTACAATGAGTATTTTTAGCTCAGGTTATATGTTCCCTCTGACCACTGTTCAGTAAGCCTTCTAATTCTAGGCGTCCCCTCTGCCTTGTACCCCCGGGAGGGGCTCAGCCTTTGTATAAAGACAGTTAGTGGTGAAATAAAGATGTCAGTGTTCTCATTTAGAAAGGTTACAAATACAGATGACCGGGATTCCCTGTACTGAGCGCCATTCCTAAGATGAAAGTCCAATGACACAGCATTTCCGAAGAGATAGGGATCATTTCTGAATGCCGGTGATCAGTATCACTCTCAGCTATACACATCTGACAGATAATGGGACTGTAGGCAGAAAAATCTGAGAAACACCAATCTATGCCACGGAGTAAGATCATAAAACGATGTCCTCTATCTCCTCTCTATTATCTTCTCTCTATTTCCTTCATCTCTCCCTTTCTTTCCCATTTCCTTCTTTCTCTCTTTATTCCTCTGTCCACTTCCACCTTCTCATTTCCTCTGACCCCTCTCTCTCTGCTTTTCTTCTTCTTCGCTCTCCTCTCTTCTTCTCTCTCTCACCTCTCTTCTCTTTCCTCTCCTTCTCTCTTTCCTCTCTTCTCTCTTTCCTCTCCTTCTCTCTTTCCTCTCCTTCTCTCTTTCCTCTCCTTCTCTCTCTTCTCTCTCTATCCTCTCTTCTTTTCTCTCTCTCTCCTCTCTCTTCTTCCTCTTCCTCTTTCCTTCTTTGTCTCTCCCTCTGCCCACTTATCTTTCCCGCATCAACACTCTCATTCCTTTTGTCTCTCCTCTTCCTCTCTTTCCTCTCTTCTCTCTCTTCTTCTCTCTCTTCTTCTCTTTCTTTCTTTTTTTTTTCACTCTCTCTCTCTTTGTGATCTGTTCACGTTCTGGAATACGTGTACCTTGTAGATTGCTGTGTGAGGCAGCTCCATCTTCAGGATCCCTGAGCCCGGTGCACCTATTTTTTTTTACATGGAACATATTTCTAACAATCAGAACATGTGATCTGAGTTGATTTTTTTTTTTTTTCCAGACTCCTCGGCATTCTTTGCCGCTCAGATGCCTGAATGGCACCATGACCTGCACTAAGCTGACCGCTGGGAGGTACAGCAGTACGCCTGATTGGCTCCTTGTGCTGTTTCTCCCTCCCCAAGTCTGAGCACTGCTGTACAGGGACTGCAGGAAGCTGATATGAAGTCAGAATTGGGCACTTAATATATTGATGACTGCAATGCTGCCTTAATCTGTGTCTTTTATATCTGCCTCCTTTCATATCTGCCTCCTTTCATATCTGCCTCCTTTTATATCTGCCTCCTTAAAGCCCAACACCAGACACAACTGTTTTCTTTAACCTGTTTAGAGGATCTGTCATTCTTTATATTTCCAGGTTATTTTCTTCTGCGCGTTGGTTTGTCAGGGTCACTAGTTCTTGTTACAAATCCTTCCACTCTTTTATCTCTTTCAGGCCTCGTGGAGATTTTACGCCACTAATCTGGCGCGCATGGACCTGCACTCTACCTGGCACTACTACGAGCGCAGTGTGGCTGTGCCCATGTACAGGTACCTGTTGGGGATGCCCGTCTCATCACTTCCCATAATTCCACTCTCCACCCCGGCCATCATTCTGCATTGCTGGAGACATTTCAGTTTTCTTTTTCTTTTTTTAAGTTAAATTCCGTGTTTGACTTCTTTGTTGTTATTATTATTATTATTATTGCATTAATTTTTATAATTTTTTTGTGTTTTTGTTGTTTGCCTCTTTTTTTTAATTATTTTTTGTTCTTTTCATTCAAACCCCTTCACCACCCCTCCCATTGCTCGTAATTTGTTGTTGCCTCATATCAGCCTATGAAGACGGCTCAGATCAGCGTGGACGCTAGGTAACTCTTCTCCAAGTCACTGTGTGTGGGTGCTTGCGTGCGCGTGGACTGATTGTCTGGCAGTGATTCAAAAGAACTTTTAAGTAGATCTTAACTGGCTGTGATAAGTGTGGTAATTCCAGGTCTGCTAGGCAGCTGAAAGGGAAGAAAGCTCTCTATGACCCCTTAAAGCCAAACTGCAGTCAGAGGTGACCTCTTATATCCATGGAATGTTCAACTACAGCTAATAGAAATACTTGAAACTATCATTATACTAGCTGCCTTCAGAGCCCAATCATGTTATATATGTATTCAGAGGTGGACTGGAGCTTTTTCTCTCTCTCTCTCTCTCTCTCTCCCCTCCCCCTCTCTCTCTCTCTCTCCCCTCGCCTTCTCTCTCTCTCTCTCCCCTCGCCTTCTCTCTCTCTCTCTCTCTCTTTTGTGTTTATAAATAGAATGTTCATTTATTTTTTCCTATCATACTTATCCTTCTTCTATAATGAAATCATTTAATAGAAATATTTTTTTTTCTCAGAACCTCCAGAGTTCAGTGACATTCCATAGATTAGTCCTTTAATATGCATGTGTCTTTTTTTCCGTCTATATCCATGGTTATTGATTGCTACATATTTATGTTAAGCCATTATTTTGGAAAGGTGTTTTTATCTGTAGAGTGTAGTACATACTTACCACCTCTAGAGGGAGCTCTCATTTCCTCGTATTGGTTGTATGATGGCTGTTGGGGCTTTCTCTAGGCACTTTAATGGGTCCAGTAATGATTGTGAAATGTTGACTTCCTGATTTAAATCTCTGGACTCGTGGCATGATTGACCCCTCACCCCTGATTTGAGCACTCCCATATAATTCCTGACTTTTTTTTTTTTTTGTGCTCTTCTCCCCCCTACCATTTTTCTCTCACCCATTTTGTATTTTGGCGAGCAGCTCTCAAACATATGGTGCGTCCAGGTATGGCACACGTATATGTGCAATGTAGTGTCTTCCATCCCACTTCCCCTTTCTCCTAGCATTGTGCTGTCGGTTTGCCATCCCAGTTGTGGTGTTGTGTACACTCAAGGATTGTGAAACCACCGTGACCATTTTGTGCCGAACGAATGTGAGAGTCTGTATCCACTGGTGTTCACTCAACAAGACCCTGCACACACTTGGACTGGAAGATGGGCCCCATTTTTAGCTTATGTTAGAAGAGTGGAGGTGACCATTTTGGCGCTGAACTAAAATTCATGAAAATGTGGTCCATCAATTCACTAGGAACTAGATACATAGAGCTGGTGCCTCCTAAATTGATGGTCTGCTTTCTTTTGAGATATTGGCTCCCTGGCAAAATGGCTCCTTTTGGAGACCATGACTATCTGGGAGTTGCCATCTTGTGAATTGAATGTGAGAACATCGCCTGTTGGCTTCCAGTGAATAGCTTTGCTCAGGCCAAAGACGTCTCACACAGTTGCCTTTTCACACCGGAAGCACAACTTAATGTTGCTTGATCTTGGCATTGTTCCGTCTTGCTCGTTGGGTATGAGATGTTTTGTGGTCGTGTTTGTAATTAACCTTGTTTTTTGCTTGTGTTTGTGGCCTGCTGGTTCTAGTGTGACCCCCGCCCCACTGTTGACATTTCCTTTGCCACTCACGGGAAAGTTGCACCAACACCACCAATGTATTCCTTCACACCTTAGTTTGGAACAAAAAATGGTGTCACTTCTGGTCTATCTCTCAAAAAAACTTATTTAAAAAAAAATCCAAACCCACTACCAGTTCAAGATTAAGATTATAATTGTGTTCAGTGAAGGGGCCGTAAGGAATAGAACAATCAGGGTAATGGCCATTATCTAGTTAGAATGATTGCAGGGTCCTTCACCATTACAATTGGATGACTCCTTGTCTCTATAATCTCTTCTTAGGTTGATCCCACCACTGAACCAACTGGATCTTCTTCGGAACCTGAAGAGCAAATCTGGACTAACATTCAGGTCAGACGTTGGGGGATGGGAGTTTGGGCATGTTATAGGGTGGCTTTGTTATTTATGCCTTTTTAGATAATGTTTTACCAACCATTGTGTTACCAGCAAACTGAATTTACTACTTTTATATGATGTTCTATGTGGTGGCTCGTGCAAAATATTGAGCTGGAAAGATCATAGAAAAAAAAAATTATACATGATGTCTGTGGACTTTTCCACTCAGGGGGTGTTCCATCATCCCCTGGGCCGAATTTCCCACAAGGCCAAGCGAGGCCCGGCCTTGGGGCAGCAGGGAGCTGAGGGGGAGCGGGGGTGTGGAATTCCTACCTCCCGACGCTGGGGACATGCAGTTCCGGCCGCTGGGCGGGTGTTTTTTTTTCTACCTTTTTAGCCCTGCTTTGAAAAAAGTAGAAGATGAGATAAAAGAAGTAAAAAAAGTAAATAAACATTGAAAAAATAAAAAAGTGATAAAAAAAAAGCAAAGAAAAAGTAAAAAAAAAAAAAATGAACACCAACCTTTGGGTTTGGCGGGGAGGGGGCACGTTGGGGCAGCAGAAAGAGTAAATCCGGCCCTGATCATCTCTTTCTATATTTAGAGGATATCAACAAGAAATACATTTTTGGGACTTTCAAGGTACATACAATATATGTCATTCTAGACACATATCAATGGAATATCTATATTTTATTTACAAAAAATGCCATCTCAACACATTCCATGAACTATGTTCACTTCATCAGGAGAACATGGATAGTAGCTATAGATCTAAAATGTATAAATATTCAAGAACCTCCATTCAGGTCCCCCATATAAAGATACCTGTGCTACAAAACCGTTACCAAAGATGTCTCTTGATGGAAGGACAGTATCTCAATGTGTTTCATGAACAATGTTCACTCCATTAGGAGAACATGGTTAGTAGACACGCAGATTATCTAAAATATATAAGTATAAAAGAACCTCCACTTAGGTCCCCCCCCATCTAAAGATACTTGTGTTACAAAACTGTATCCAAAGTTGTTACACAATTGTATCTCTTGATTGAAGGACCGTATCTCAACACATGTCTGTGAAGGTTCTCATTCATCCAGGTCATGGTATATCTGTTATAAATAAGTCAAGGCTACTGTATTTTTCTTGAAGATGTTTCACTGGTCATCCAACCAGCTTTCTCAATTCAGAATGACTTGTACATGTTTTTTCTAGGAATAGATTTGGTGAATGTTTCTCCAATCCACATCGTCTGTTAATTTCAACCAGGTGTTGATCGCATTTGCATAATTGGAGTCTAGGAGGTGTTATTAACCTGCCCAGAGAGAGGTGTTAAAACAGCATTGTATTGGGCAGACAATAGATGGCTCACCCCCCCTATTCAGCTCTTTCACTCCTCTTTTAAACCAGGCCTCCTCCCTGTCTAGGATGCGTACTTGACTGTCTTCAAAGGAGTGACCTTTTTCCTTTTAGGTGTAGGTACACTGCCAAATCCTGACCCGAGGGTTTGGCTCTTCTATGCTGTGCTATACGCTGGTGTAGCTGCTGTTTTGTTTCACCGACATACAATTCTGAGCGCTCCTCACTGCACTCTCTGGGCAGGTTAATAACACCTTCTAGACTCCAATTATGCAAATACAATCAACACCTGGTTGTGACTAACAGACGATGTGGATTGGAGAAACATTCACCATATCTATTCCGAGAGAAAATTAGTACAAGTCATTCTGAATTGAGAAAGCTGGTTGGATGGCCAGTGAAACGTCTTCAAGAAAAATACAGCAAGTCCAGTTGCCTTGACTTATTTTTTACAGATATATCTCAACAGGTTTCATGAACAATGTTCACTTCATCAGGAGAACATGAATAGTAGATACAGATCTGGCATATATAAATATTAGAGAACCTCCACTTAGGTCCTGCATGTAGAGATACTTGTGTTACAAAGTTGTTATACAATTATTGTATCTCTTGATGGAAGGACCATATCTCAACATGTTATATGAACAATGTTCACTTCATTAGGAGAACGTGGATAGTAGACACGCACATTATTTAGAACATATCAATATTTAAGAACCTCTCCTTAGGTCCCCCCATGTAAAGATACTTGTGTCATAAAATTGTATCCAAGGTTGTTACACACTTGTATCTCTTGATTGAAGGACCGTATCTCAACACGTTTCATGAACCATGATCATTTCATCAGGAGAACATAGATAAGTAGATACAGATCTAGAGTTTGTATTCCTAATTCTTTTCTCTGCTGAAGATAGTGGGGATGAGGGAGTTGAGTGGTTTCTCTCGATCAGCCCAGCGTGTATGGCCCTCTGCAGACTATTGAAGCAACAATAAATCATCTGCCAATGCACCAAAAATGGCACAATCGGTAGCCATGCTAGCAGGCCTCAACCCCACTCCCTGTGTCGATCTAACAGATCACAACCTCATCCTGTGGTCAACCTGAACCTATGCTTATCAAGGTTATTGGCTGCTCAACTTCATAGATGAACCCGGTTCTTTTGCTTTGGCAACCAGTTGGCCTTTCTTGGGTTCTGTTTCTGCCAATCAGATGCGGCGTCTTCATCTCCCACATGGCATCCGGCAGAGACTGAAGCATCTCCTATTGGGCGCGGGGGGATATTTCAAATGCACGCGCGAGCCCTAAGGGTTGGGAAAGCGATGGATTCGATGTATGCGGCGGGCTGCTGTTAAACGATCAGATTTCCTGTATTGTATTCCTCTTAAAGCCGGCAAAAGGTCCTCTAGATATGAAATATTGACTTGCCTTCGTGGCAGTGTCACCGGTTGGCTATTAATAATACAACGTCCCTGCTCTGTATTCTGGCTAATAAGGGGCTACTAGGCCTCAGTCTGGAATCCGTGGAATAATTGAACATGGTGACCCATCCCCCTTCTCCCTCCGCGAACGGGGTCGGACGCGGCTTTTTGCAGTGCAAATGTAAGCTGTCGCTCGGCTGCCGAGGCGATCGGTATGCGGTTGCCATAGCAACACCTGCCTCCCCGCCGGTGACTCATTCCTCTCGATGGATGTGAGATGAACTTTGAAGAGCCGGGATAAAGGACCTCTGTCTCTCAGGAAGAAGAAAAGATCCTTTGCTCCAGTGGAAAAGGAATGCGTCATCAATAAGGGAGACATTTTAAAGGCTGCCGAAAGGACCTGAACAGGACGGCGGCCATATTGCTGTCTGTATGTCTTGCAGCACCCCGATACTCTACTGCAGAGACCCTGGTTGCCATGGGCGATAGAGGTGATTCTTCCTTCAGACAAAATGTATTATTGTGTCTGAGGAAGCTTATTCATGCGTCCCTTCTCATGACTTGCATTGGGAACAGGAAAAGTGTTGGTTTCTATAGACGACACAGGCTGAGGCAAGACTTCTTTAGATGTTTTGACCGGTGAGGTCCATCATCACAGAGTATAGGCAGATATGAGGCATTTGGACCTCTCCAAGCTCAGCCTAACGGTTGCTTTTTGCCATGGTTGCAATCTGGCGTTCACACTAAGAAAATGTCTGCCCCGTTATGTGACAGTGTGTTTTAAAGGGGCTCTCTGCTTTAAGCTAGAACTTCTGCCTTGACTCTTTTGTCAACATGGCTGCAAAAGACAAATGGGGTCTGTTGTTTTTAGAAACCAGGTGCTGCCTGTTTCTTAGAAGCCAAGGGGGAAGTCAAGCTGATTGATAGAGGCAACACAGACAGTTCTTTCAGTCTGCGTAAAGACAAGGCCTACAAAGAGGTCCTTGTTTACTGCGGCAACATTATAAACTGTCTATTGTTTCTAATTTCTAAGTGGGCATGGCCGGTCCAGTTGGATTTGACCTTTTATTGTTCTTGTTACGGATATAGGTGTCCGACATTGTGCCGGGAATGGACGTTAAGATGTTTCTAAAGCCAAATCTTCGGCCAGGATTTTATTGCTCAAAGGTAGAAAATTGCCAAAATGCCAAATGAAAGCTCTTTAATTGAAGTCTCAGGTTGTCAAGTGATGGCATTCCACAGACCTTCTGGGGACATGCAGGTCATCTGTCTGAAGGTGACAATCATGATGTCTGCCTACTTTTTGGTGTGCCGGCCATTTTCTACTTTAGGTCTTTGGGGTGTCACTGTAGGCCCAGCACCTACTGATTTATGGTATTAGAGGTACAAGTGCTGGATGGATTACTGGCAAGATTTTATTGGTGACTACTAAGGAGTTCAACAACTATCACCAAGAATGAAAGTGAGGGGAACATACAGAGTTTTGAGTTTTCAATGGAACATAAATAGTGGGTGAATCTCCAATGAGGACATCTGTTCTGTGACCACTGTCTGAGAGGGGATTTCTCGCAACTTAAGGATCTTACTTCCTTCCTGTTGTGTCTACCAGACAGGACATACAGGTAAATCTTCTAAACAGAGCTGACGTGGCAACCTGACCAGGATTTTCTTAACCATTCCCTACACTATCCAAATTAACGTTTTATGGCTATATGGGGACCTCTATTAGGTTTTTACTGCTTTCTTTGAGATTCACCTTCTCTGTGTCCTGGTGTTCATTGTCACCAAGACAGAACGTGAAGGGAAATTCAACATTTTATGGTTGTCCCCAGAAAGGATTCAATCTTCCAATGGGGACACCTTTTGACTAGTGACACTTAAGAGGGTATTTTCCCTGCTTTTGGAGAAAGTTGCCCGTGAAGGGAAATCCAAACCCAATGGTGCACAGAAGGGAATAAATACCTGCAGGAGTTATAATCCTTAAAAAAAACGTTTTGACCTTTTAGAGACTGCACATCTGTAAGAAAACATTTATACCCATCCCCAATTGACCGTGTTGCAGTCACTGCCAGATGTTCTCTGAGAATGTGGCCAGCTGTTCTTAATACATCTTGTATGTAATCTGCTGGACCAGTAAGCCTCTTTCCTGCTGTATTTTTGCCTTGTCCATATTATCTTGAGTTATGGTCTTCTTGATGGTTGGCCTGACCAACGGTCAATTACAACACTTGTACTCCCATACTTTCCTACTTGAGGTCTGCAGCCTGCTTCTTTACAGGGCAGATCTTCCACAAGTGTGTCCATGTTTTCTTAAATATCTTTTGGCCCAAACCCTCATCTAAGCCGTGGGCGCTTATATCTCCATTGTTCTTTCTTGGGGGGGACCCATTCATCTTTAAGGCCCCTTAGAAAAATGATAAACATATACTGGTCTCAATAAATACTTGTTATCCTGTACTAAAAATCTCAAACCTGTTTTATGTCTAGAAAGAGAACTTATGGGAACAACCTTCAAACTTATGAAAGTTTTATACTTACTCTGTCCTAAAAATCTCAAACCCCTTTCATGTCTAGGATTAGAAGGTATGGGACAGCCCTCAAACTTTTGAACATGTTTTACTTACTCTGTCCTAAAAATCTCAAACCTCCTTGATGTTCAAGCTGAGAACATATGTGGCAACCCTCAAACTCTAATGAACATTTTACATTTGCTCCCTTATTTAGTGTCACGTGCTTTGTCTGGGTTTGACACTTGAGAGTGGTAAGAGATCACCTGAGGTCTGACCATTTTTGTCCGGTCAATGCCTCACCAGCTCCATAGTATTCTTAGGAGCGCATGTAGAGGTGAGCATTGTTTGCCTGCAACATGCACCCAAAGTGCAGCGTTGATCAGCTATGCCTGTCTACATTAGCCCAAATGGTGTCAAAGAAAAGGACCCTGTAGTGGTATACGTTCTCTTGGTCCATTCTTTCATACTTAGAAGCGGGTAGACCATGTATGAGTTAAGACAGTTGACAATGCAAACCTTGATTTTCAAGCAGACATAAATATTGATGCTGAATAAGAGGCAATGATACATCTTTCATAAGCTGGCCTTCATAATTTATAATAAGATGAGGATTATTGTACACACCTAGTCATGACCGGTTCTTCTATTTCTATATTTGGTCACCAAACAGGGTTCATTTTATTAGTCCATGTCGGTGTAGTTGATCGGGATAGTTGTGTGGGGGGATTATTGACTTTTGAGGCCTCATTTTACCTTCCTGGTACCTTCCGTGCCTGGCTTGCTTCTACTAATGCCTGCAGCCCAGGCCCAAGACAGCTGTGTATTAACAAAGACTGCGCCATCTTTCCATTGCATTGCAGCTAACATGATATCGCTTTTGTTTTAAGGAAGGAGCAACAGGCCGAGCCTCCTCCCAGGTTGGTATCCTAAAGTGCCTATTAACCATGATAACTGTCATACCTGGTAACCTAAGCCCACCCATCTGTGTCGCTGTGTATGCGCTTCACCCAATCTTCCCCTCATCATCTCAAATCCATCAGTCCCATACTAATTTTAACTAATCTCGCTAACACTAAAGGACGGCTGTTGCTAAAGTTGAATGAAGGAAGCCATTTTGTGGTCTTAGGTCAGCTCTTCTGGAGCAAATAGTGTTCTGTGTGGTGCTTGATGCTGTAGTCATGGGAAAGGGATATTAGATGTGAGCACAGTGTGGCCGCCTCGCTGACATTACCACCAGCATCTTGAAGGGAAAGTATCATAAGCAATAGCTCTCTCTCAACCCATTGCCTTAACCTCGTGCTCTCATTAATTCTCCAAGGTGGCTATGGTTGACCATTATAATATTAGTATAATATAATATTATGGTTGACCATTATTATAATAGTCATCAAGCCTAAACTGGGTCTCACAAAATGGCTGCCTCAGTGATCTATAAAATAAGCCCACAAATTGGCTCCTCCTTCTGATGGAAGTAATACGTTCTGCTTCAAGCCAACTCCAGCCAGAACTCTCAGGAAGAGTGGAAAAGGGTTAGAACCTTAGAAGTTGTTTTTTTTTATGTCCATGTCCCTGGACATTAAAGGCCCAAAACTTTCCCGCTATACTAAAAATGTGTTTTTTATTGCCCCTGATGGAGATGCCTGTGGACCTCACTGGGGACATTTCTCCTATGATTGTGGCACTAAAGTGAGGAGTCATCTCTCCATGATAGATATAGCATTATTTGCACACTATACAGATAGATGCCCAATAACATCTGCAATGGTGAACTGGAGTGATGGACCCTTCAGCTGTTCAGGTCTGTGAACGTTTCTTGTAGAATAATTGTCTTTTATTTAGACATCCGTGAGATAGATATCGCCAACTAACGTCTCGGGATTGTGCGGGGCCCCTGTTTTCAAGGACCACTGCCTCAAAAGAGGAACCCTGCGTGATCCAGAAACATTGGTTGGGGAAATCCTTCTCACTGCCTAAATTAAAAACAATTGTTCTATACAATGGTGGAAACTTCTACAGATCTTTTCATGAGAGACCCAAGCTGAAATAACACCTTTTTTGGTAGACTCCCAATAAGTTTTTGATAGCTAGCTATGTCACAGCTGGGGAGATTTTCCTTTACTTCCTGTCTTGATGGCACCCTGTGTAAAGGTGGCTGGTTGCTCCTTGAATAGGAAGTGAGGGGAATCTAACCAGAGTAAAAGCCGGATAATGGTTCTAGCCCTTCTCCAAAAACAGAAGAAAACGTATGGGCTGTAGTTTGGCTTTCAGGGGCATGTGATGATTCAATAACTATGATGTCATACCCTACTTATCGCTGACCAGTCTTTTGTGTCTCTGTCACCTCTGTTGGCCTCAACAAGCCTCATACTTACCTGCATGTCTTCATGTTTAACGTCACTAGACCATCTCTTCCATCACCTTCCATATAGAGTTTCCATATTCTCTGGTTAAAGGGAAGCTCTACGCCAATCCGCTGAGCCGGTGCCTTGAGCATAATGTGGAAATTAGCCCATGCCATTCCAGCTTCTTGGTTTCTGCTTTCGTTGGGTATTGAGGGTTTCCAGTGACTTTTTTTGACCATGACATCTGAAGGAATAGGACACAGATGTGAACCAACAAGGCCCAACTGTTGTAGAGGGCCAGAAACTCAAAATTCAAATTTGAGTTTAATTTGCACACTATAGCCAACTCCCCCTTCAATTCATTGCACCACTTCAGAGTTATCCTTTAAGATTTATAGTTAATGATGATGTATTGGCTTGTTCCCCAGGCTAGGTTTGGTTGTATAATTTGTCGGTCATGTGACCTCTTGAGGCACTCGTAGCATGTAGTACCTAGTTTAACCACTAGGAGGTGCTGCTGTAGGATAATCACTATCTCCATGCCTCCATGATTGGAGTAGTAGACCACAGCCCTGGTCAACATAAACTGAACAGTTGCATGTTGTTGGCTATTTTTTTTAAACGGTATAAACTTCCATTCATTTCAGTCTTGACTTGACTTCCCAACACTGTAAAATTTGTTTGAAAATCATAGAAATTTAGAAATATAAATGGGCTGCAAAAACTGGTGCTTTATACTTATGAGAATATTAGCAATGGTTCAGTTAAGGTTTGTGTAGTTCTTTGTATGAGCCACAAGGGGGCAACATTGATCTTAATTGCACCGATGTAATGGCGCAATATGAATAGTTCGAGGGACCATTTTATTAAAATTAAGAGAAAATTAAATGAGGTCCAGTCAAATGTTTTTGTTTTTTT
>NW_017306285.1:2896523-2896878 GCF_000935625.1 Nanorana parkeri | reverse complement strand
GCCCATCTTGGCAAGCTTTAGGCTTGTGTCCATGTCCTTAGTGTGACATCAGTTTGGGTTACATCTAAGATCATTTAGAATTCTTTGACAGGTGCTTCGTCCTGCAGTTGACCTGCATTTGGCCTTCTTCAAGTGGGCTTTGCTCCCCCATAGACTTGCATGGGAATGTGAGAAAAAAAGAGAACAGTCAACGTTTATTCTAGATGGAGAAAGGTTACTTACTGTCATTACTTGTGGATCGCACTGCATGTATGTACTGGTCAGTGGCGTAACAACCGGGGGGGCAGCAGGGGCGCGGGCCCCGGGCGAAAAGTGAAGGGGGGGCGCCGGCCGAAAATGGCACTTTCGGCTAAAT
>NW_017306285.1:2895431-2896464 GCF_000935625.1 Nanorana parkeri | reverse complement strand
AAAATATTAAAATTTGAAAAATTAAAATAAAAACATGTGTGTGTGGGGGGGAGGTGCAGGGTACAGTTCCAGTGGTTGTTTATATAATGGGGGGGGGGGCGAAAAAAAAATTCTGCCCCGGGCGCCCAGAACTCTGGTTACGCCACTGGTACTGGTATCACTTTAAAGTCAAGCTGCCTCTAAAAACACCCAAAATATATAGTCTAGAGCAGTGGTTCTCAACGTGTATAACCTCCGGACCCACATCTGTCCATGGTGATTAAGTCGTGACCCAATTTGCATTGCAATGAAATGCACGGAATGAGTGTACCGCGTGTTGCAGTCCGTGCGTACGAGCTGTGGGTGGTAGGTGCTCTTGGAGTACCATTTAAATGAATGGCTACCCAACACACCTCCCACACCAGAATGCATGGTAGGTGCGATTTGCATTGTACAGTGTGATTACCGCACCGTACTAGTGTGAACGGGCCCTCAAAAACACTGACAGACTCACATAACCACAGGCACAATCTCGCACACTCAGACATTCTCACACACACACATACACTCCAAAAAGTTTGATTTTTTTTTTTTAACCATCCCCCAGTCTCCCTACCTTAGGAGAACGGGAGTAGATCCTCAGCCTGGGGTCCAGTGTGGGCTGCTGTGCTGTGACGGAGCTCCATCCATGTGTGCATTGCCTGTACAGTGCTCTGTAGAGGTGCCGGGAGGCAGAATGTGACGTCACTCCGGTGCAGGCACCTCCACAGGACACGCGAGGGAGCTGTACTCAATGCATGGAGCTCCCTCGCGGCCATACTTCCAGCCCACCCCAAGCTGACACTCGGCACCGGGAAGCATATTTTCAATGGCTGCTCGGCGTGAGAACTGACAGCGCTGTGCTAGGGGGAGGCCGAGGAGCCTCTCAGCTAGAAATGAGGAAGGCATGCAGCGACCCACTGAACACAGGGTCACGACCCACTTTTGGGTCACGTCCCGCCAGTTGGGAACCAAGGATCTAAGATATATTATATAGTATAGTCATTTATTTTGG
>NW_017306285.1:2856231-2895130 GCF_000935625.1 Nanorana parkeri | reverse complement strand
CTTGGCAAGAACAAAAGGATACATGGAAGGCTGAGCTCCCCGTCGGATCAGGTTTTATTGCATAGTTCTTGCGGTACATAACCCTTTAAACGTTTGAAAGGTCTTATGCTTCTAAACACAGAATGGCCACACCTCTGAGCAGATGGTTTCTGGAATATTTAGAAGGCACAGATGCTACAATGTACAATCCATATCCACTCCCTAAATCAGACACAAACTCTTCCTTTTCTTTTCTGTATCACGTCCAGTCAGATGAATAGTCTGTCACCATTTGCAAGAACTATTATATTAGCCTTCCAGCTAGGTGCAGTAAAACCTGATGTGACACGGAGTTCAGTCTCACGCGTATCCTTTTTATTATTGCCGAGCTCCGCTGTGCCGCAGCGTGTGTAACCATCGCTAGCCATTTATCTGTCACAGGAGACTTAGTACCTGGCAGCTTTATGGCACCACAGTCATTCCGGCTATTCATCTGTGGACAGGCGGTGACAACCTATAGCATACTTGAGTCGCTCGTTGATGAAGCCGGCCTCTGTGACTAAGAGCCCCTGTGTATTAGTTTTACTGCATCAACTGAAACGTGTCGCTGTAAGAGCCCTGCAAGGTCTAAATAAATTTTTTTCTATTGTCTGCAACTTAAAATCGCTTTGCCAGAGGTTGACGGCACCTTTCAAAGTCTGCGGGTCTGATGGCTCGTTGCCCTTAGGACACCTTTCTGTCGGCTTTCTGATAGTGGGCTAAGCCCGACAATCAATCCTGTATGAATTCATGTAAATGTAAACTCCTAATTTAGTTTCCTCAAGCACTCTGTATCGTAAACAATTGTTGGGGACAACAGTGAACCATGCCGGTGCAATATGTGTTGAAATGGCCACTTGTAGTTTCCATTAGATGACGGTGACAACGCAGTAACACCATCTGGAGATGGGACAGAGCGTTGTCGCCCTTTTATAGGAAGTGCCTGAACATGGCAGGGTCAGTAGAGATTACTTTTAACATGTTATGGATTATATGAGACGGGAGTCCTCTACATCTACTTACATTTGACCTAACCTAGTTTTATTCCTCAGGGTTCAGAAGTAGACGAGTCTTGCAAAGCTTTTTTTTTTTCCTCCTTTCTAATTTGTGGCTTTGACGTCCATTTTTCCCTCTTCCCTAATTTCCAGTAAAGGGAAAATTATCTGCAATTGCTGCGCAGGGGAAAATAGGTACCGTGAGACTCTGTATGGGAAAGAACCCCCTTCTTCCCAGCTGCACGTCCTGCACTCTCTAATTATTCCCTCATCTCCCCTAACTTTCCCAGAATCCTCTCTGCTCAGTAGAGTTTCCACAAATCTGGGGCTTTCTATCAACGTTGGTGAATGATCGTTGTACAGCACCAATATCTATACTGCCTACTACAGGAACATCATTTCTGGGCTACCATGTGTCCCACTGCCATGTGTAGGAGACACCACAGGGGCTTGGAGTCCATAAGTACTTGTTTCTCCATAAAGGCCCAAGAAAACAAGCCAATGTGGTTCCAGCGCTGTAGTGTACCCCTTCTTCATCAGGGTTCATAATGCTATTCCAGATAGGACTTAGGAACTCTTAAATCTTGTGGCCAGAACATCTAGAAAGGAATCCAGATCTTCTAGTCTTGACAAAGCTTGGCTTGTTTTCTCAGACTTCTCCTCCGCCGCATCCTGGATGAAGTCCAAAGCACCAGTGGAGGCCCCTTCATGTATGCAAACTGCCCAACCAGAGCTGCTGTACTCCATTGTAGACTTGACTCAAACCGATGAGGGATCCAACGCCTTCCACCCATGTCCTCCAAATTGCGGTCACCCCGTGTCGTTTGTGGCAACTCTATTTGGCTAGAAGATGCTTTTTCCCTTTAACCCTTCTCCTGCCACGGCATGGACTACGCATCCTGAAAGGCAAAACACAAGGAAGAGAAAGTAATTGGCCACCTTAGGTTTTGAGGAGCTTCCTTGTCCTACTGTATCTTCTACCATCACCACATTAAACCCGACCATAGAAGTATACATAGGAGGTCTTATTGTAGCGGTTTGTTCTCTCTCACATAACCGCAATCAGTAATTTTTATAGTCTTGGAACATTTCATGCTGCCAGACGGAGGTGGGCAAGTGACCCCGAACTGGATGGTAGCTGCCAACAGTTCATGGCTTGCAGAAAACACTTCAGCTTGGTCCTTGCTGTGTAGCTGAGCTTATATCGTGTTAACGCTTCATGTGGTTAATCAATTACCGTATTTTGCGGTCCATAAGACGCACCGGACCATAGGACGCAGGGAGGTCCGGCGCGCCTTATGGAGCACTCGAGACTGTAGCTTCTGTCACAGCTTCTATGACAGAAGCTGTGACAGAAGCTGCAGTTAGTGACCGCTGAGACAGGTGGCGCTGTGAATACAGCGCCACGGTCTCAGTGATGACACAGAGCAGGCGAAGAACGTCTATTCTTCGTCTGCTCTATGGTTATCTCGATCGTCGCCGCTGCTCGGTTTTAATACGAGTGATCTCATTAGATCACTCGTATTAAACGAGCAGTGGCTCCTGCTGCTGAACTCGATCGCCGCCGCCGCTGCTCGGCTTTAATACGAGTGATCTCGTTAGATCACTCGTATTAAACGAGCAGTGGCTCCTACTACTCGCCCGGCGCCCGAAACTGCATGTCTCGGGCGTCGGGATTCGCTCCATAAGACGCAGGCACATTTTCCCCCTCCTTTTGGGGGGAAAAAGTGCGTCTTATGGAGCGAAAAATACGGTATATCTTTTTATAGTATATTTGTGACCTGAATGGTTTGAACACCACATGGTATAAGCTCGAATTCCCCCCATTTAATCCCCATAATGCTTTTCACCATTGGCTACCTTGCCTGTATTAAGATGCAGAATGCGTAAAGACTAACTCTAGCCAAAACAATTTTACTCTTGAATGGAATGGGAAAGAGTTTGTGGCACCATTGGAGAGTTTTCCCCTTCCTGGAGACACCAGGTTGTGCGTTTGTTTTTATGCCTGTTGGGAACATTAACCGTCCTGTCCTGATTGGAAGTTAAGCTAAAGCTCCGCCAACAGGGTCACGGACATCCATTAAAACCCAACAATAGTTCTCTAACCCTTACCTACTCTATCCAAAGCCAAATAAAAGAGTCTTGGCTGGAGTTTGGTCTTAATTTAGTGGAACGTTCCTGCATTGGTCCTTCTCATCTCATCTCACTGCCTTATCGTATTTTGTCTGCTTTTCAGTGCATGGACCCATCCATACCATCACCGCTACCATATCAATACTACAAGTACTTCTGGTAACCTTTGCTTTACCCTGCCAAAGATTGCTTACCTAAAATGAATCTTAATTGAGATTCTATGCACCAGTTGTTAAATATTAAATATTTCGGTCTTTAGAGGGCCAGTCCACCCTTTAAGTGATGATTCAGATACAGATGGCCTCTGCTGTTGGCATCTCTGCCTACCTTGTATTCTAAAGAATTGGTATTCCAGCTGCCCCTATTGCATCATTTATCATATAAAATAAATGAGGAATGTTTAGAATGTTGATCGTGGTGCTCATGGGAGTCTGGAAGGATTTTTTTTTCTCTCCATGATGGAACAAACTGGGTCATCCGTTATTAGCTACATAGTTACATAGTTAGTCAGGTTGAAAAAAGACACAAGCCCATCGAGTCCAACCTAAGCGTTTCTTTTCTTCTTCTGTAATAGCTCCGTGTTTAGAGCTTTGGGGAAACAAGCTAGATGTGGCTACTGGAAGCTTCCATCCCGGGACCTATATATGCCAACTCACTCCCTCAGTTTAGGCAGAACTAACCTGGCCTTTCCCAGAACCCCACAAAATGCTATCGGGCCCTTCCTCCTAACTCTACAGCTAGCTAGCACTCTACAGCTAACAGTCCAGTTTGGTGTGAGAGGCTCCTTATGCAAAAATTGGGATATCCCATTTTTATATTATTACAACTATGGAGGCTTCCAAAAACAGAATCGTGCACACAGTCAGGACTTTGACTTCAAACTGTTAACAGTCAGGAGTTGGGGAACAATTTGCATGATCCGCTTGAGGTCAGGCAGTCAACAGTGCTCCAACTAGTAGATCTCAAGATCAAGGGGGCCTCCCAGCAGCTTTGACTGTCAACTCCAGAGTCCAGAGGGGGGTAAATAACCTATTTCCTTTAAAATCCAGTATATTTCGAATAATTTAAAGCTCAGCTCCAGGCTGGCCAAAAAAATAAACGGGCTCCCCCAGCAGATGAACAAGAAAATGCTTCGGTTTTTCGGGGAGAGATATATCATAATTCATAGTCCTGTAGTCTTCCTCCTCAGTGGTTCTGGTAGTGACGACCTGTCTGCTGAATCTGCTTTTCTTGTGGTCTTGTCGCCTCTTCCCACTGACATCATTGCATACAATGTAGGACTAGTGGCTATCTCTCGTCCTGCATTGTACATGATCTTGAGATGGACCGTCCACATTGAGATGCTTGAGACAAGAGGCTTGGAGTGTCAACTGCCGCAGGACTGCGGGGTAAGGTAAGCATTACTCTTTATTTGATCTACAGAGGGTCCTGTAACAACCCCTTCCCCCCCAGTAAGCCCTGTAACCTTTCCCCTACTGGTTTTATCCACTGGTGTCCATCAGGGGGATGATTAATCTCTTGAAGGATATATACTATATATTTTGATGTAAAACTCTTATGTAGCACTTTGCTATATCAGAGTCCCCTTCATCCATGTTTGTGCTTTTCCTTCACTTAGTTGGGAGGGCTGATGAAGCGTCCGTGTTCATTTCTGCAAAATAAACCTTCATCAATCATCATGTTATCTCTCACAAGCCAACAACAAGTTAGTTTGAGCCCTTGAGAATATAGGGCCATTGCGGTAGACTCTAATAAATCGTACATGTCAGTACCCATGCATGCGCCATACTCTCTATCTCCATGTTACATGTGTGTGTGAATGTCGTCATGGCATGTGATTTCTTAGATAGTATAAAGATACATGCTTGTGTATTCTTTGTGCTGTCACTTTTCGACAATGGATAGGTGCATGCTGGGATACGTTGGGGCGTCGTTCTATGCCCAGGTGGCATCGTACTAAGCTTTGGCATTATAAATTGGTAGATTTAGGATAGTCACTATCTATACTAAGTGCACTACAAATTTCATGTTGCTTTTTATTCTTTTCTTTAGTATAAATTGTATACAATATTTTATATATTATTAATAGACTTAAAGGGAATGTCCACTTTCTAGTAACTTAAATCTGTACATTGCTTCCTGTACTTATTACTACAAACATAGTTTTTACCTATTTATGTAATCTTTGTTTTGTTCTGTTTGCCTATATTTATGGAGAGGTGCTCATTTTGGTTGATGACTTGGTTCTTCTTAGCTTTCCACCCTATTATAGCTGATCTGGCTTGTATCCCTGGTCAATGTGAATTGGCACTCTTTGGAATATAGACATGGCAGGAAGAACACCAAAAGAAAAGAACAAAAATTTCAGGGAGCTTGTATAAGCCAAAAGGATAAAGTTAGAGCAAAGTGGATAACCCCTTAAAGGTTGACCATTGAAATGGCGATCATTAGTTGACAATCTGTGTTTCCTGTTGTAGGTTGTGTTTGGTCAGCCCACATCATTGTCTCATCATGTTGGTCTTTCATTTACACCACATTTTATTGGACTTTGGGTATTTGGCTTTTTGGTCAGTCCCTCTTTTTCTTCTCCTACATTAGTAGCAGTCAAAAAGTTAGCTTGAAGGAACGGGTCTTCTCCAGCCCCAGAGGTGTCGCCACGAAAGGCAAAGGCTCCCCGCAGGCCCAAGGAGTGCGTAGATCCCCCAGTGCTGACCAAAGCATGGAGGAAAGTCCCAGTAAGGTGCCCAAGAGCTGGAGCTTTGGAGATCGGGGAAGGACACGCCAGGCCTTCCGCATCAAGGGATCGGCATCACGGCAAAACTCTGAAGGTGAGGGTATTGCACCAGTGAATTTATATAATCTCATCAATGACACCTATGACTTCAGACTCTTATTTTGGTAATAGTGAATATACACCCAATCTGTGCTATATGGCTACCTGGTAAAAGGGTAATAACACATTGGCAAGCCTGCCATACGGCAGCCTCCATTGCCTGCTTAATCCTTTGCCTGTTTTTTACTACTATACTGGTGATGGCCATCTTGACCTCTCTTAGTGCCAGCAAGTTCTTCCTAAAGTTTCTTCCTCCTGTCTATTGATCCAGCCACCATGCTGTCAATATCTATGTCACTATGGTGCTGCTCTTTGTGACAGTGATTGCTTGCAACAGAGTGCCCCTTGGCTAAGAAAATATTAATTGCCCTTTATGAAAGCAATGTTGGTCACTCTCGATGGCACAGGGTTGCGGGAGGGGCATTGTTGGCAAAGCCAATTAAATGGTGCTCATCTAACCAAGTGCCATGTCTCTTGGGGCGTGTATCCTTCACAGAGGCCCTCCCAGAACCATATTTATATTTTCTTCTTCAGGAGAATACAATAATGGTCCCATTGGTCATCATTTCCTCCACCTATTATAAATATGGTGGAGAGTTAAGCCACCCAGTGGTATCAGATCTCTCTAGGGGACCTCGTTGCTGATATTTCTGTGCTTCCTGGGTCCTGAGGTGGCCATTTATATGGGTTTTCCACTCTCCCTACTGGATTTTTTGTTGTTTTATTTTATAAATATAAACGGGGAGGAAGGTACATAAACTATCATAATATAGTGTCATATAGTATACATAGTATCAGGTGGTGAGTCTCCTATATAACTCAATGTCGCACATTTGAAATGGTGGTGGGATCTCCTTGATTGGGGATTAACATTTTGCACCTTAGGTTGCACCTTAGCTTGCCCGATATCCCCAAAGAGGATTTCTTGCGACCTATCTTTGCGAGTATCACACTCTTTCTTCTACATTTATTAAAAACGTATCTATAACTTGGTACTATAAAATACTACACTTAGTCAGATCTCTCCTGGAACTTTTTGTCCTCAATTTTGTCGCTCCTACTGTTTGGAGTTGTCTCTCTTTTAAGTTTCTTTGTGTGTAAACTTCCAAGCTTGGTTGAACAAAATTGTTTATTTCACCATAGTTCTTCGGAATGATAGTAAAATCTTCTGGCCCTCATCAGCAGGTTCATGTTTATGTATTGTCCTGCAAAACAATGTGTGGTGGCTCAGCCACTATCTCATGCCTCTGGTTAGCCATAGTTTATAACTAATTGATGGGAGGTCTCTCCCCCTAGAAGCCAGTCTCCCTGGGGAGGAAATTCCTGAAGATAACAGAAGCTGTAATTGTGAGTTCCTGTCTGAAGAGTGGACCCCTGGTCTGAAGGGATCTATTCGAGCCGTATGGTAAGTTTGTTGCCCATTGACAACATGGAGGACTGCTATAAATATATACAAGCTATCAGTTGGGTTAAAATAACTTTAAGGACCCGTATCAATGGTCTTATGTTGATGTGTATTCAGCCTGCATTTGAGATCACTTTAAGATGCTTCTGAGATGATTAGAGTTCAGTGTTGGGTGCATTTGTCCTACAGTTGGCTGATCAAGTTTGAAAGGTTAGCTACTTTTTAATTACCATGACTCTCTTATTCTAGCAACCACTACATTGACCAGGTCCCAACACACCCTCAAGTTCATACAAAGAGTCTACAAGATATGCAAAGATATAGTAAATATGTATAAAGGGGAATATTTTTGAAAAATAGGTTCTTTTTGGCTCATTTTAAATCTGTATTTAGTCTTTACTGAAAATGGCACATGCCAATGCTGACCTGGAGTATTAAATAAAGTAAAAGAAGCAGCCACTTCAAAAAGCATAAAATTTGAGTATATGATGGAAAATACTTACCTTTCCTTCCAATTCTGGAATATTTTCTGTCTGCTATTGCCAGTAACAACATTGCTGTCATGTTGTCACTGCTTAAGGAGGAGAACAAAGTTCAGGTAGTGCCACCGTATGGCTGGCTGTGTTTTTGAAAGTCTCTCATGCTGTCCCATTTGGCTGAGATTACATGCTCAAAATGTTGGCATTCAGTTCATATAGCCGACACTTGCTTTCTCTGGGGAAGTGGAAGAACTAAGCCGGGACCATGTCCCAACACATCCTCAAGTAGGAGTAGACCTACCACAGCCCATCTATAACTAAATCATCACTTTTTTGCAGATTGGTTGACATTGAGCTAATTGCTGACCATTCTACACTGTTTCTTCCTAGTGTCATGCGGTTCCTGGTGTCCAAGCGGAAGTTTAAGGAGAGCCTGCGACCATATGACGTCATGGATGTGATAGAACAGTACTCAGCTGGACATCTGGACATGCTTTCCCGTATCAAAAATCTCCAGTCCAGGCAAGACATCTTTATCAACTCTCTCATGGTTCTTAGCACAACATTCACACTGGTGACCCTTGATATCACTATGGCACATTACATTTTGTATACCTACAAAAGCCATTGTATCTGTTCAGAGATGTGTAATTCATTGGCCCTTGGTTGTAGATGTTGTCCCTTAAATAATGCCAAGTGGAGGGTTGGCAAATTTCATTCGGGGAACAGTTTAACCTACTGCTCTTTAGGGATTATGGGACAGAATGGTGGAGTAGCCACCATGATGTTTCAACAACTTAATCTTACCACAGAATAGTTTTGAAGCTTCACAGCACCATCTCCATGTCTACAATACCAGGAGATCATGTCTGCGTTCTTTTTTATAAACCCCCAGATTTCACTACGGTGACTAAGGACCAGTGGTATCGCTAAAGCAGCTATATTGATGCAATACATATCATGGTTTTCAGAGAAGGGAGGTCTGGTTGGCCTCTATAAGCAGCTATATTGAAGCCATGACCATACACTGCTGTGTACGTACAGAAGTTTGAAGCCATGACCATACACTGCTGTGTACGTACAGAAGTTAGAAGGTCCCTTCTCAAGGAAATTGCCCATTTGCCAGCCCTCCACTGATGCTACCATGGAAGTCTCTTTGAGAAGAGCTCCAAAAAAGATTTACTAATCCCTTACTAAAAAGGATTTGTGTCTTTCAGTGACTCCGAAGGTTTCAGAAATTTAAGAACAGTCATCCATAACGTTGTCAGAACAATTTGTTCACTTTGTTTTCTGTGTGTTTATGCGGATCAGGGTTCACAGGTGTGTAGAAACTAGGCCAATCCATTTCATGGCTTTGTAACCCTGTAATCAAATTCCTATGCTAAGTCACAGGTTTTCAACCAGGATTATGGGTACTTTTGTAGGTTACTTAGACAGTCAGGGGGGTTCGCGTGACAACTGTGCTTATGTCAGTGGGCATTTGACACATGGGGTGACCTTTAGTAAGGGGAACATATGATTAATGAGAGAAACGGTTAGGTATGGGGTTGGAGGGAGTGTTGATGTGAGGTTAAGTGTTAGGGATAGTGTGAGGGATGGGGTTACAGGGAAGGGTCAATATTGGGATAGGGTGAAGGTTGGGGTTACCGGGAAGGCTCAATATTATCACTACAGGGAGAGTTGGTGGAATCTCTGTATCAAAAAGAAACAACCCCAATCTCCCAGTGCTATGTACTGTCTTTCTCCACCATTGTCCCTTTCTAACTGGTTTCTGCTGTGCATTGAACCTTGTAAACAAATGTTGGATATTGAATGGGAGCCAGTGCTAGACATAAATATAGGCACTAAATCTGGCTGATCGCTCTAGATTCTATCCACTCAGTAATTTCATAAAAGTGTTCATGTGCATAATATACTCATTTATATGCCAAGAAAAGAAAGTGCCTACAGAGCAGCTGATGAATTTACTCAGTTGCAGGTGCGCTCATTCAGTTTATTTTTTCCTAGTAAATAAGGGTTTGATTGCGAAATGATTGTGCAGAGCTCAGTGCAAAGTGGAACCAAGTTTGCAATATTTTCCAGTTGCTTTAAGCGGAGGATGATACTAAATCTAATTTACAGGGATATGACGGCTCCAGCTTCTAGTCCCCGTAGCTAGATCTGAACTTACTAATCTCTGTTAATAAGTCTTATTTCAATAGAACACGATGAGGCGAGCTACGTGACATAGGAAAGCTCTGGACTCAAAAAAACTTTTTACTAGGGATGCAACGATACTTTTCGAGTACCAATGCCGATACTTGACATTTTTATGAGAACTATCAGGGTTGCAGCTGGGACCTGGCTCTGGCGCTCCACCACTGTCCTGAAATCATTAGTCTGTATTGTTTTAGAAAAACTATCACATGACAATAAACAAAAATGTATCAGTACTTGTGTCTGTGAGGACTTGGACAAGTATCGGCACTTGTACTTGCAAAAATGGTATCGGTGCATCACTTTATATTTATAAAAACAAAATCATACATTACAACAGAGATGGATGTACAAATCCCAGGGGCTCCGTGTGCTCCTTACAAATGACAGCTGCCTCCTAACTTCTGAATTTTTCTCTAGTGTAGTCTTGGAGCTCGAAAAGTATCTGTACTGGTGCCGAGTACTGTACTTGGTATCGGTGCATCCCTACTTTTTACCCAAATGTTATTAAAACTTGCATATAAACCAGGTAAAATCTGCCTGACTTGAGGTTCCTCAGATAAGACAGCTGCTGAGAGGTGTCGGGATTGTCATTAATCTAAATTGATCTTAAATTGTCTCTTTTGAGCCAATGGCTGGAGACCACAAAGCCAGAGCTTTGAGTATATCTGTAGGTGATTTTAACCTTTTTTAGCTGAAAGTTGGTCAAGTAACCAAATAAATTTTAGGCGGGAACTAGACACCAGTACAAGTCAAATTTGCATCCCCAAAAACCATAAACCTACATAGCTAGTAGTATTTCTATCCAACTGGACTAGCTCTGGATTGTTGAATATGTTTTGCTGCTTATCCAAGAAGGAAATTGCTTGGATGACCATCAAAATGTCTTTTAGCATTACTGAAGTCCAGTTACATGTGACTAACTACTATCTATGCCGTGACATGGATAATCGAGAAGCTTCATAGGTTCCAACTCAACTTTGTGAATGATGAATGCATTGAAAGTGAACATTGAGATACCCATGGATCAGGTCACTTTCAGGTACCAGATATAATGCTAGCCTCTGCTTTGGTGATCGGGGTATCTAGTCAAGTGGGGCTGAGATTGACACAAGCTTAGTGATACTTTAAAGTGTTCACCAGAGTAGATGCACAGAAGTATCCAACACGCCATTGGAATAGAGAAATCTTGAGGAGCTAGCTTAGCAGGTTTAAACTTAGGACCAACAAGAATATTTTGCAATCTGTTGGAAGCAAAGATAAACCTAAATTCCATTTTTGCTTTTGGGTGTTATTTGGGGGTCAATAACCATCTTAAATTCTGTCTAAGTGAGGACAGTGGTTATATGATCTCCAAGCCAAACTGGCTTAGAGTTGTCCTTCTTTTCTGTATACCAAGGACTACGATGTTGCCAGTTTCTACAGCCAGTGCACCTTGATGAGCATGATACATATTTGACACTATTGTGGCTAATTGTGTCTCTCTTGTGTCTTATTGTGTATTTATTTATTTTTTATTCCACACCATCATGACGCACACTCCCTCTCTATATTGTCACACTGTGTCTCACCTTGATCCATAGGAATATATGTTGACCTATATCCAATATTCCACCCAGGATATTGCCACATATATACATGCAAATATATTCCAGTGTTCCCAGCCAATCCCAGTGTCGACTGGTGTTTCCGCAGCCGTGCATATCCCTGGAATTCAGCTATTTGGAATATATTTCCAGACACGTTCTATTCTTTTTTTGGTTTTGTTTTACCGTCCTGAATTTTCCCCACGTTGCTTCATTATGCATCTTTGCTGGTGTTTTGTTTTTCTATTTACTTTGCCAGGATAGATTTGATTGTGGGTGCCCCACCCCCTTCTACACCCCGGCACAAGAAGTACCCTACCAAAGGATCAGTGCTCTCTACCAAAGAATCTCCCCAATATTCTCCTAGGTTAGGATTCACCAAAACGCCTCTTTGTCTGGACTGCTTTTTCTTGCATTATGATTTTTAAGGAAAGCGAACCCCTTTCAGCTCATGGTTTGTGATGGCGGGAATGTAGACATTGGGGCAAACCTTTGGCAGCAACGCAAAGCAGGATTGAGTCTTGTTGGTAGCGTTAAGAGATCTATAAAGATTTGATGAGCCGATGCGTATTGGATGTCCCCAAATGCCCATCAAGGACAGAAACTTTCACTCATTGTTGATACTGCTGATGACATCTCTCATTCCGGTCAACATTTACACTTGTTCTTTATGCAAAGCGTTAAAAAGTCAGAGAGGGACACAACTTGCATATATGAGCAACACAAAAACAACATTGCAAATAAAAAGCATATTTTTTATGACATATAAGCAAAGTCAGGGTAGAATTTTACCTTAATGTTCAATTGTAGAAGCTTTTCGGAAAAAGTCTTTCATATGAAACACACCAATGACTTGGTATACACAAAAGGGTCTATTTATAAACAATTTGCAGAGCCATTCACCCTGCAAATCTTTGTGAGCGTTCATGCTGTACCAATAGAGGTAAAAATGATCGTTCTTAGTATATTTTCTTCTCAGGATGAATGTAACATTCAGAAAATACCACGTTGTGGCCACCAGATGGATCTGAGGAGCATAGGAAATAAGTATTCATTTCATATGCTCCTCAGCTCCATCTAGTGACCATAATGTGGTATTTTCTAAATATTACATTCAGCCGGAGGAGAAAAAAAATTAAGAATGTTCCTATTCGCACAAATCGAATTGTCAGAGATTTGTAGGGTGAATGGTTCTGCGAATGGTTTATAAATAAACCCCAAAGTCTGTATGATACTCCGAGGTTTTCTCTCAGGTGCTCCATTGTCCTCTAATAATTCAAAAACATTCTGATAGGCTGCATGATATATAGTCAAGCAGGTCCTACAACAGGGTTTCTTAACCTGGGATACCTATAACACTGGTGGGAACATGGAAACCAAGTGGTGGGGGTATAGAGCAGGACCTTTGAACTGTCTGCTGAAAGGGGGGTATGGAAACATATTAGGCAATCGATTGGGGGTCTGTAGTTGAAGAAATAAAGTTAAGAAGTTGGGCTCTAGACTGCATGTGGTGGGATGTGTGTGTTGTGTGGTAGGGACACTACATTATGAGCTCTTTCAGCGGAGGTTGTGGTGTGAAATGCTGTGAGTGTGTTCAAATGCTCGACACAGAATAGTAGTGGCAGATGCATGATGGGATTTGTGGTTTGGCAGCCCCCTGATATTGGTTACCATTAGCTTCGTAATGCATAGTCAGTATTGGGACTAATTTTAGCACTGTGTGGGGTGCTGAGTCTTTTGAAGATGTTGATCACCGGGCACATTACATCTTGTCTATACAATCTTTGTGCAATTAACTTTAGCTCTACCAAAACCATGTAACATGAAGACCTTCTTATTCTATCCAATCAATCTGTGTCTAAGCAGGCAGAAACCTTGTACAACATAGATGTTGGTAGATCTAAAGGAACTTGTACAGAAACATTGTAAAGTGTGATGAGCTTTAGACAAGATATCTTCTCATTGTCCTTGAAACCACTGCTACGTTGAACTGGCCTTTGGCTTTTCTACCAGACTTGTCCAAACGTTGCCCATCTTGTCCACACAAGGTCAACTAACTGATCACTAACAAGAAGCTATTGGGATTGGTCCCCCACCCACTTCTACACGTAGACACAAGAAGTTTACAACCACTTCCCTCTCAGCAGCAATTCAAAGCATAGCAGGACAAGGTACATATAATTGTATTCAAGGCTTTCCATCATAGTCACGTTCACCGGACTCCCAATTCCGAAAAGATCAAGCGACCACCTGCGTGCCATGCAAAGTCATAACACACTTCTTAGCTTAGCCAGCTGGCCAGAGACCACCTGCCTTGCCAAGGTGCCCCATACAGAAGGTAAGTGTCCATCACATGAATGGGTGAAAGGGGTTTGCTAGTTGTTTTTTTATTATTATTTTTGAGCTGCCATAGAGTTGAGAAGACGAGCATCCTTCGTTTTTCTTTTTCAATCTGTTGCTAGTCTTTTCATTTTGGCTCTAGTTTCTTTTTTGTATTTTTTTTTTAATGCATGCACGCATGTGGACTAATGGAGCATGACAAAGATGGCATCGTGGCTGATACTGAGCAGTAGTTCCATGTTTCTGCTAACTTTTCTTAAAGACAGAATGTTCTCAATAGGTTTCTGGGTGTCCTAAAGGGTAGGTAACAGTAAGGAGCATGCCATGAAAGTGTATTACTGAGGAGGGAGCAGTGTTATGGGCATGACCAACGTTGCGCCTGTTAGTACACTAGGAACCACAGCCATCAGCAAATGTTGGAGGCGAAGTGATTGATGGTGGTGGCTTCTAATGTATTGATGGGTTGCTTGCTGAAATATTGGCTGTCTGCATAATTGCACTTGCATCGAGCATACCTTTTAATAAAGGATGTATTAAGTCCAATGAAATATGAAGAATGATGCATGCGGTCTTAAGGTTTCCTGAAACTGCTTTGGATGATTTGCACTGTAGAGGTGGCGGTCAACTGCAATATCAAGGGACCTCGGAGTAGCACGAGATGTTTGACAATGACCCCCTCAAATGTTGGGACATGTTGAGATATTCCGATCATTTTTGCTATTTCAAAGTTCACTTTTGTTGCACTTTCCCTTCACGAATCTTCTTTGGTTGGAAGTAGATAAAGCTGAATTTGACAGACTTAGCATATCAGAAGTGAGATCTTTTAGGAGCCCACATCAGGTATGGAATTCGAGGTATGAACCTCATTGAAAGCCCATTACTAGAAGTAGGAAAAAGAAGATTTTAAGTCATATTTTGTGCTCTTCCAATAAGTTCGGAGTGCAGATCCCTCTCTACATTTAGATGTAGGTTCTGTAGCTTGGCTGTGGAGTTCTGTTTTATATCGATTGAATATTGATGATATTGTGTTGAGGTTGAAGGACAGTTGAGAATATGGAAGGCAGCACAACCTGGTTGCAACAATGACATTTATTGTTTGGGCATAATAAAAATATATGCAATACATGCGCATCTTTAAAGACGCTATAAGTACAGAAAATACCGGTTGATCCTACTAGAAATCCTGTGGACTTCCTGCAATGAGCTGAAAACACAGTGAGGGAAATTTACTAAGACTGGAGCAGCTGTGCATGGCAGCCGGTCAGCTTCTAGCATTCATTTTTATAGCTAACTGAACAAGATAGAAGTTGATTGGTTGCCATGCAAAGCTGCCCCAGATTCTGTCTTCTCTAGTCTGAGTAAAGTCCCCCCAGTGTCTCTGCTGCACTGAAATGTCATGCTTAGTTCTTTTAAGCTGAACAAGAAAATACTCCCCTTACGTTATGGAAGTAGAGGCGTACCGTAGTCCAGCATAGGAGAACTGGGCTGAGCCGACAACACTGCTTGGGCTTTAAGGGCAGCAGAAGCAGCATTGACGGTTAATAGGACGTTAGGAGCTCATTAGATTTCTGGCAGGTCAATAGGTATTTTTCTGTAGTTGCAGAGGCAGAACATGGGAGTTGTGCCTGTATTGCAGACCATTAAGTAGCTTAGCGTTAGCCATATAGATAGATCTGTACAGTCAGTGCCTAAATGTTCTTAAACAAGAATGCAAAAATCCACTGTCCCAATACAGTGGCCATTGCTAACAAACCCTATTCACCTTTCTCAAATTTACTTTGGAATACCCTGGCAAAAGTATAGTGTAAGGGTAGGCCGTCCGTAATTGATCTTAATGGCATCACTCCAGTGGAACACTACCAATTCACTATCGTTCACTAATGACCCATAAATAACTGGTTTGGACATAACCAAAACTCCTGTGATGAAAGACGAGGTTCTTCTCCTTACCTTATTAGAGGAATGAAGTGAGTTGCGGCCTGTAGAGCAGGCTTTTTTCATAGGCTATTGCTTTTTTGCCTTGCAGCATCCTGGCCCCACCTCATCCTCTCTGCTGTCACTGTGTCTGTCTTTGTCCTTTCTACCTTGGACCCTTAACCACCCATCATTAAGTGCACGTGTCCCCATCACATGTCATGCTGGCTTGTGGGAGCCTCTCTGCATATAATTGTGAGACAGACATGATGAACTGTAGAAAAAGGATTGGGGGGGAATGTTTCCTGTTTGCTTCTAGATCAGCCATGGGAAGTGTTTTACAAGAGTTAAAGCATTATTGTACTCCGAGCCATGTTGGTAATCATGCGTTAAACTTCACAACTCCATTCCTAGAAGAGCCTGAGCTCGAAGTTTTACGTTTTCAAAATTTTATACAACATGGTTAAGTCTGTAAAGTCTGGTCAATTTTGGCACAATAATGGTCTTCTTCCGAATCCAGGTCTGTTGTAGACTTTTGAGGACCAGACTTTAAACTCGATTGGTAAAATAAATCATTTTGCTAATTTTGATGAGGATTGAACTCTTGTAGGGCTGTTCCATAGCTGCCTGGGGAATATGTATGAGTTTCCTGCTACTGGGTATTGGGCTTCATCTAGTTAGATTAATGCTAAGGCCTTTGTAGCTGGTTTAGTGGCTTTTAGTGGATCTGCTAAGGTATGGTCTGGAGTCGTACCTGTCTTTATGAGAGAAGAGAACCTTCTCTCGGTTCAATGGGGCAGGAAAAATATCAAACTTGTCTGCACAGACAACTAATCTTTGGGCTTTCTGGGGTATTTCTTTTTGTGTTCCCGGTAGAGTGGACCAGATTGTTGGAAGAGGAGGTTCCATCAATGAAAAGGACAGGGCCAAGGCTGGAACCGAACTAGAAATGCCTGAGGACCCTAGCATGATGGGCCGTTTGGGCAAAGTGGAGAAGCAGGTAAGCTTCCTCGATAGACAGTTTGTCACTGTAATAGGCAGAGGGTTAGGAGTAGGTTCTGGTCATGTGACCCCTTTGAGAGACCTAGAGCGCACAATGCAAAAGTTGTCTCTAAAGGTTCTCCTTTATGCAGGTGGTGGTGGTAGTAGTCATATCAAACTGGACTTTTTCTGCAATTTTGAAGCTATTTCAACAGTTATAACTTCAACTGTGTCTTGGGAGAACTCCCTAACATTTCTAGCAACTGAGTTAACCTTAAGCCAATCACCATGATGTCATGAGATGTGTAAAGGCAGATTTTGATTGTCAGTGATGGAAGCTACTGTGACACGTTTATTGACACCATGATTATTGCATTAAGGTTACTGAATTACCCATTTGGCTATAAATAATGAAGGATTCAGGGTTATTTTCCTGACACTCAGCAGAACTGACGAAGCTGCTTGGGTAAGTAGCAAAATAGCTAAATTTTTCAGAACAAGTTCAGTTTAATGTGACTAACTGCTACTGCAGAAACTGGGTGCTTAAAGTCCTGCGAGAATGCACTCCAGCCCAATACGCCAAAACTTAGATAAGGTGGTGCCGGGCACAGTTATTGAAAATAATCAACCACTGTTATTTATTGCAGGTGCTTTCCATGGAAAAGAAGTTGGATTTTCTGGTAAACATCTACATGCAGAGGATGGGTATTCCCCCTTCAGAAACAGAGGCTTACTTTGGAGCCAAGGACCGTGAGCCAGCTCCTCCATACCACAGCCCAGAAGACAGCCGGGATCCTGTAGATAAGAACAGCTGTATCACCAAGATTATTCGCTCCACAAGCTCAGTGGGCCAAAAAAACTTTAGTGCTCCACCTGCCCAGGGAATGTCAACCCCCTACTGCCCGCCATCCACCTCGTGGCAGCAACAACAGCCATACCACCGACACAGTCATGGTTCATCTCCAGTTGGTGATCCAAACTCCATGGTGAGGATTCCTCCACCCCCATCACATGAGCGTTCAGCCTCTGCTTATGGAGGGAGCAGACCGGGAGCTGGTGAAGAAGGATCTGCCAAACACCGAGACAACGCAGCCCTGAGAGATAGCGATACCTCTATATCTATCCCATCCGTGGACCATGAAGAGTTGGAGCGTTCTTTCAGTGGTTTCAGCATCTCCCAGTCCAAGGAGAACCTGGAGGCTTTGAACAATGGGGCAGTGGCGGGTCCCGGCCCCGTCAGCAAGGTCCGCCCTTACATTGCTGAGGGAGAGTCTGACACAGACTCTGACCTCTGTACCCCTTGTGGTCCGCCTCCTAGGTCAGCCACTGGGGAAGGGCCTTATGGTGACATGGGATGGCCAACCGGGAAATAGACTAATGCCTGCAATTCTTTGGGACTTCTGTAGATACCGGCAATGAGCCATCAATGTAATGCGCCCAGAACAAGGGCCTCTTCATCTACTTCCTCTTCCAAAGGTGCAACCACATCCAGGGATTTGGTAGCAAATATGTGAAAGATCTTTTTGTGGCTAACACTTGTATCTTGATTTAAGCCAGGGCAAGTAATTGCCCATCAACAGAGATTGGCTTGGTAAACCAAGTCGCCAGAAAGTGATATCCTGTCGTCATAATATATTTTTGCATTAAGTTTGAGGCTACATCCACCACAGCCCCCACTTGGTTTAAAATGAAATAGCGTCTGCTATTCCGACTGGCATTCAAGAATCTTTATGGGCCTGATTTGTTAACCTGCAATGGGACTTAAGACAAGTTAAAAAACACTTAAGACATGCTAAACTGACATATAAGATTGACGATAGGCTTTTTTAGAATGCCTTAGGGTACCGTAGGTGCCGTTTCTGCTTCATAAATGAGGACCATTCTCTATACAGAATTTTGCACCCTTCTCGCGTTTCATGTTAAGTTTGCTCTTTTTTGTTGATCTTTTACGCACTTTACATCTCATTTGCTCACTATCTCCTTCTTCTATTCCCCGTTTGGTTAGAACATATTCCACCATTATACAGGTGTCCCACAAATCTCTATTTTCGCCATTAGAAATGTACACGTCCTGTCCCCTTATGTACTGATCACCAACACTTCTATTACTCTCCAGTTAGTGAGTGTACAGACTCCTTTTGATGTGTTTTAGATATGGCCGTGGACTATCCTGCTTATATATAACACCCCCTCACAATCACTTATTTTCCTTCTTTGTACAATGGTGTTTGCAAACCTCACACAGCCTTTCACAATTTTGCATATATTCAAACACTATTCAACATACAATTTTGTAATGTCAGGGTTTGCTGTTAGCACAGATTCATAAAAATGCCTTTTGGGCTCCTTGCTGTCTTCCGTAGACCTCTCTGAATGTCAAAGGTTGAGTTGACTTCAATGTTCAGCTCGTAGGCTTATTTCCTTATGTGGAAGCTCCCAAGAAGCAGCTGCACACCCTCCGAAAAAGGGAACCCACGAAAACCAGTAGATAATGCTCAGAGGCAAAGATATAGTCCACCAGCATCCATTTTGGCTGCTGATACTACACCCGGATCAGACACCCTTTCTGAATGTAAATAGTTATTTGTAGTGGACAGGAAGGGAAGAGCGAGAGAGAAACTGAATACAGGTTGTTTTTTTTTTAGATCTTATTCAAACCTGAAACCTTCATTTAATATCATGGACTCTTCTTTCTATGTACATCAAAATCGAAACCTTCAAAGTTCCCTTTTCAGGCGTGCAAACTTTTCAAAAAGTATCTCTTTGTATACGTTTTTCTTTAGCTAGCAGAACATTTAAACTCCAGAGACCTAAGAATGATTGATTAATAACACTTTTTCTCTTTTTACCAAATAAACTCTTTTTAAAAGCTGCCAAACACACCTACCGTACACTGGTGTAATGACCCGAAACATAAAGTTTTATTTATCCGTGGTCAATTTGGTGCTTTTTTTTTGTTTTATTGGCATCTCCGATTCCTTTTTTGCATGAAAGAAAGCCGACTCCGACCACAGCATGCCAACTGCTTAAGTTGTATTTAAACTACGGAGATGTATATACACATTAACTCAGTTGCCTTATAGTGTTCTGTGGTCAGGGGGGGGGGGAGGAATGCTAGTGACAACTTCTATGATGTAGATAAGTCAGTATTTTTACTATACGCTGTAACCTGTTAATCGATTCGACTTTGTAACTTGTAAATTATTTTGCCAACAGATGCGATCCCAAGGAAAGGCAATAGATAAAACTAGGGCTTTTTTTTTTTTTGATATATGCAAGGAATGTGTATATACCAAAGTAACCTTGGAGGCAAAAAAATTGTAAGGCTTTTCGGCCCTTTTGTTAACTGCAAAAGGTGCGAGATTTTGGCTTCTGTTTTTGTAACCAGATTTAGGAATTGTGTTGTGGATACAACTCCTCCTTTTTGTGGGGATTTTGATACCTTAAATGTATCCAACGTATTTTAGGAATATGCTGGGCATGCTAATGGTAATGCATGTTTTAGTCACACAACGTCCCCTGAGATGTGTTGTCGTAAGCGTTGGTCAGGTCTTTGAAGGGGAATTCCACCAAAAAGTAATTGTTCTTCTGCTTTCAGCAGACTTTGGCCCGTTTGATCGCTCAATGGCTTGCTTACAAATTTTAGAGACCTAGGAGGAGAGAGAGATCCTCTTTCTGACTCCTAACATGGCTGCAGAGCTTTCTTAGAGGAAAAGGAAGCTCCTGCCCCATTTATAGGGATTGACATTGCAAAAAAGTATTTAATTTTCCTTCCAGTCTCCAAAAACGGCTAGCAAGCCCTTGTGCAATGGAAGTGTTGCCAAGTGCCAAAGTGTTCTCATAACTATTGTATAGACTTGATTACAAAAAAAAAAGATATGGGCGAAGAGAAAAGTTACTTTTTACAGTTCTAAGGACAAAAATACAAAGTGCGTGCAAGGTAATACAACAGGTCCTATTCTTTACTCGTAGGTTGACATCTGTAATGTGGTGGGCAGTTCATAATTGAAGAACACTTTTCAGAGTAATTAAAATATGTGGGAACTGTTGAGGAAGTTTTTTGGAAGGCTGAGAAAAGGTTGATGCTTGAAAATGAGAAAATGGACGAAAAGTTGACCTTAAAATTTGAAACGGTGCAAAAGTTGCAGAGTATCAAAAAGAATGGTTGGAAATTAAGAGAACTTTTAAAGCCACCAGTATCGATGGGAAATGATTAGATGTGGAGGGTTCTTCTCTTTCCACATTTTTCACTGTGATTGTAGCCATCTGTACAAGATATTATAGAAGGGTTGGATGATGTGGTGGCACCTTTCATTGTCTGAGGAACATGTAGAAAGGTTGGATGATGTGGTTGCACCTTTCATTGTCCGAGGAACATGTAGAAAGGTTGGATGATGTGGTTGCACCTTTTTATTGTCTGAGGAACACATAGAAAGGCTTAATGATGTGGTGGCGCCTTTCATTGCCTGGGGAACATGTAGAAAGGTTTAATGATGTGGTTGCACCTTTTGTTGCCTGAGGAATATGTAGAAAGTTTGAATATGTAGAAAGTTTGAATATGTAGAAAGTTGGATGATGTGGTTGCACCTTTCATTGCCTGAGGAACATTCAGTAAGGAGGACAAAAGGATGGCGTTGACGAGCCTTCCCGTTACAAAGCTCAGGAAGAGTTACAATGGGAGCCAGAATGCTTTGTATTTACTACTTTCTAGCATTTGGATTCAAGTGGCAGCTGGGAGACAGTGATGTACTTTTTATAAAAATTTAAAAAATGGGGACTCCCAGACTCCCTTCACCAGCCACCTCTGCTTTTGGCTGCCCTCAACAAACCGCTGGCTTTGCCTGGATTTTTTTTCCTTTTGTATTACAGCCTTGGCTTTATGTTGCACTTACTCTCTCCAAAGAAACTGTTTACATAATTGCCCTTTTTCCCCCTTTAAATTAGGGTTCTGTAATGGGGTCTGATACCAGGCCCATGTGTATGGCCTACTATGTTTTGGAGAGGGCCAAGGCAGTTTCACCATACCACTGCATCTTGGGGTTTTTCTGCACCTAGTGCATGGCGGTCACGATGGCTTGATGCTTCGCTGTCCCCCCTCCCTTTTTGTTATGCATTGTGAATATTCAGCCTTAACTGAACGACTGCCAGAATTGCATGCAACATCTCTGTAGCTCTGTGCTAGCTTCCATGGCAGGGAAGTGGTTAAAGGCAGGCAAAAAAATAAACTCTTCTTTTTTTTGTAATGCTGGAGTGAATGGCTGTGCAATTTGCTGGTTATCTGCAAGAGGGTAATATGCTGTATTGGGTTTTATTCAAAGGGAATTTTGCATTAATCAGCTGTGTGCAGTTTGGATTTGTTTCATCTCTGGGTCTCGTTTATTATGACATCTGAGGATAGAACTGTCTCAACCAGGCAACAGTCCACCCTAAGCAAATAATTCCTTCATTATAGTCTCCCAATATAAAATAATCTGGTTGCTTTGAGTGGCTGTCTGAGACTGACTCCTTTTAGATACTCTGATAAATGAGACCCTTTAGGTATAGTCTGTGCACCTTTTCATGTACACCGTCAAGGACTTCTCCATGCGTCTGCAAATTTGCTTCTAGCCAAGTTGTCTCTTGAGGACGTCAAGGATTGGCGTGTGCTTGCATCTATCTCCTATATTACACCTTCTGGAATTATTTTTCACCTTACGTTTTTTGAGCTGGCTGAGCATTACATGGTGGAAGTGCTTTAGGTGAGCCAGCTGGGACTGAGCCTATAGAATCCTTTATATTCAGTCTTAAATTAATAAGAATGTGCAATCCTACTGATTAAACATTTAATTATATGAGCCTGACACTTTGACTGGAGGGTCGGAGTCAGCTGATAGGTGATCTTCTGTCAACTGACTGACCTCAAGTGCCATAAGTAAGAGAATGTAGACAACTGCACCGCTCTGATGTTTGGCACGTTTATGCGCGTAGGACTAGCGCTAATGGTCTGTGCAGAGGAGAGGACAGGCAGATATTAAAGACCTAAATGTGGATCAACAACAAAGTTGAGGACCAAACCAAACAAACCTCATTCTTACTGTTCTTGATGTGAACACACCAGGAGACTTTTCGTCATATCAAACAAAGATCTCTCTGGCTATTAAAAACGTGAGAAGTCAAAGTAATAGTTTAATTTTAAGTATGGGGCTTGCCCCTGGAATGCATTGGGTGATTTATTGAGTTGATCAAATTGTGAACAGAAAAAACGTATGCGTTCTGATGAATGCTTGGTTTGGCACCCATCTTTGTTGATCCATATTTGGGTATCCTATGAGGAACGCCTGGCTGTTTGGAACCTGCTTACTAGTCAGTGAGCTTGTTTCTAACCTTCAGAAGTCTGAACTCGTATCAGATTATACAAAAATTCTCCCTTTGGAGTCTCCCAATTAATAAACAGACCCTGTCAGGTTCTTAAAAATGCAGCTCATGTTCCCTGGAAGAAACTAGATACCATGGTCACCTCCCTGGTGGCCCGGGTCTCCTACTTTCCCTTAGTTCCAACCCTGTAGCCTCCAACAGTCTTTTTGGCACTTGCCATTTCTGAGATTACCAGATGCTCTTTGTCCCCCACGGAGTGCTTGAACCTTCCTCTGACCCCTATGTTACTACAGGACACATCAGTGAGGTAGGGGTCAGACAGAGACCGGATGAAATGATGCAATTCTAGACTGCACTCCATACAGCATTACGACCAAAGTAGTGTGGTGGTGCTTGTAGTGAAAGCAATGGATGGCGCCATGCGGTATCTCAATGGAAGAGGAGGAAGGGTCACCAGCCCTATGAGGAAGGGTCACCATTGACGGTCTGATCACCTTGCCTTCCTCTTCCATTTGGGAAACAGACATCGGACACTCTCAGAACCTCACAGTGTTGACATGCATTATAGATGTGCTTTATATTTTTAAGACTCCATTTGATACAACCTGAATGGCAAAAGCAGGTCAGCGCATCTAACATTCAGCACTTTCCTCTAATCTACTAGAACACATCGTGTTGGTGTGAATGGGCTCTGTTAAATGTCCTTATCCTCATGGATTTTGCCTGGCGTGAAAAATGCAGCAATAAACAAGCCCTGAGGGGGCCACTTGCTTTTTTTCCTCAAGAGAGAGCTTATCTGGAAGTCTAATAAAGCAGAAGGGGCATGGATGAAGCCTTGAAAAGGTGTAGATGAATGGAAATGTTAGTATTGATCATGCTGTGGAGCAGTCCCGTGATTGATAAATCTTGCCCGCATAATTTTTGCCATGTCGAGAATCATTCTCGACATGGCAAATTAATGGCTTAATTCCCAGAAGGTAGAAGCATTGCAATCTGAAGATCCAGAGCCCACTGATTGTGTCAATATGTCTGCCTTATGGGGGTACAAAGCACGACTCTACCCAGGCAAGATTTATGGGAGGATCATTGACTCAACAATCTGCTACTGCAGTTGGATGCATCAAAAACATCACAGACACCATGGTAATGTAAAAGTATATCTAAAGCCTAAAGTTTTATTTTCTAAGTCTCATTAAAGTGAATCTGTCACTGACCAAAAAACGTAAAAAGAAGACTCTAAATACCTCTTCAATGGGTGGCAAGCAATACATTTGCTCTTTGGCAGAGCTTATGGTCTATGGCCCTAATGTTTGAATCTAACACTTCTGGGTGTGTCAGATGCCTCCGTACCCTGTTAAGTATTGTGGTTCCGCCTGCTAGCCACTACAGGAGACCGTAGTCATGTTGCAACCAGCAGCAGGCAACCGACACATCCAGGAGCGTGTCAGATGCTGTGATTGCTTTGTCATGCATTGCAATTTAAAAGCGTGATGCAGCACACCCCCCCCCGGAGAGGTCAGTGTTAAAACAATTATATTGCTGGTGTAAAGAGCTGCCACAGAACAAGACCTTCAATAGAAGACTGTTTATACTCACCTGTTTCGGGGGTTCCTCCCATGTAACAGAACGTCCTCCTCACATCTGACACATTTGCAAGAGTCTCGGATGCCTGGTCTCCTCCTGCAAGCCCATAAGCTGCTACCAGACACAGTGATGTAGGGATCAGTGGAAGGAACTACATTGCACATTGGGGGCGGGGAGTGCAGATATCTGACACGCCTGATAGTGTTAAATGTGAATAATTGGTGAAGATCAGAGGAACACACGGTGATACGGGTGAGTTTAAAGCCTCCATTTTTGCAGGTCCTGCTCTGTGGCCATTTTTTTTTTACCCTACTGACCCAGTAACCTAGATTTTAAGAGTCTCCTTCTTCCTTAAGAGTCTTTTTCTTCTAAGCCCCTGAAAATTAATGGATGCTGCGGCGGCAAAAGGATGGCACCGCTCAATAGAAGTAGCAGTGTCACCGGCACACCAAGGTCATTGCTCATTACATCTTTATTAGGACGAGGGAGCATGGAGCCGGCTTCCCGGCCAATCATGAAGCCGGGCAGTGTGTAATAACTGGCTACCCAGCTTCCTGATACCAGATGCTCAAGTATCGGGCGAGGCATCGGAGCATTTGGGCGAGTACAAGTACTCTCCCAAATACTCGGCATCGGCACCGATACTAGTATCGGAATCGGTGCATCCCTAGTTTTTATTGACACATGCTCATCATATCACATAATAGAGATGTTTTGGGGCCTCGTAGGGTCCCCTGCATCATGCAAACCGATGATTTGCTTGATGCAGGGGACCCAATGTGGCCCCGAAATGACGCTATTATGTAATATGGTGAGCATGCGTCAATAAAGACATGATGATCAATGACCTTGGTGCCATTGACTCTTCTACTGATCGCAGTCAATTTCTGGTACTCTCTACATCTATCAGTTATATTGTAGAATGACAATGCTCTTTCTCCATAACTACAGTACAGTGAGTGAGTGTTGTCACCTTAGGGCAGGAAGTGTGTTACTGGCAGCATCACTAGGGGAAATTAAAGGAAATAAAGCATGAAACAAATGCAGCCGCCACTTCGTAAGACTGGTAAGCTGCGCTATAGGACATATTTTGGTTTAGATTAATTTAAAGGAAACAACCTGTTTCAGGAAAGGTGACCTTCATTGGCAGTTGTCACCTGACCTGGCCTTGAAACTTTCGGATTGCCCATCACTGTCACCAGGACATATACAGAGGGTGAATCCCCCCGGACAGGAATAACTCTTCCTCGCTTTAAACAAAAAAAAACAAAAAACTTTTTGGCTTTAGATAAACTTAAACTGATATGATGCATGTAGATGAAATATTCGCCCGCGGCACAGGCCGCGCCATCACTCTCCATTGTCAACATGTGTCAGATGGTTGTCTTTGTACCCCCCGCAGCCACCGATCAGGTGAAAGGATTCTGATTGCAGGTGACAGGAGAGAGGAGCGGTGGCGGCGGGGGTAACGCGGGACAACTAGCGCATGTTAATGATGAGTTGGAGTGTCGGCGGAACAAAGGAACGCGTCGGATCTCATCCCTGCCAGCATTTTTTTCCGAGCAGGTTTTGATCATTTTTCTCTCTGACTTCTAGAAGGTTGTTCAGCCTTGCCGAGTGCTTTTCCATGCACAGAGAGGCTGCTATGGAGATACTGTACAGTGACAGGATGTCATTAAAGCATCATTTGTACAACTCATTGTGTGTCCTGACTTCATTCCTGCCAGCAGGGGGCAGTCTGATCTCCCATTATTAATAGTGTAAAGTGTATGTACAGCAATTGCACAAATGTACCCCCAAGACTCCCTCTCACCCTCTAGAGCAGGGGTAGGCAAACTCAGACCCTCTCTGGTGCAACTACAAAGCCCATAAGGCATTGCAAGACTCTGACAGCCAGAGGCATGACTCCGGAGTTTGCCTATCCCTGTTCTAGATCATACTGCAACATTTATCTTATTTTTACCTTTTTCCTTTAACAATAAACAGCCTTTATCACTTCCTGTGACATCATCACTAGGCTTGTAAAGTGCTTGGGGTAGCTCAGTTCTACTGAAGTAGACACTCCCCTAGAACTACATCTCCCAAGAGCCTTTTCCCTACACAGTGTGTCAGAAGGGTATTTAGAGTCAAGGCAGGACCATGGTTTTTCTGGGAAATAAAAAACATCAATGTAAGCTGTGGAGGGGGACAAGGACGGGGGAGTTTTGTGGTGCAGCAGGTAGGGGCTGACAACGCTGGTTAGGATTTTGGTGCAGCAGGTAGGGGCTGACAGCACTGGTTAGGATTTCAGTGCAGCCAAGGCAATGTTGTCAGCTCACTACAGGAAGTTGGGAACACAGTGTTTTCTTGCAGATCAGCCAGTATTTTCTCTGATTGCCACATTTTTAAATGGAATTTAAAAAATAGGAAACGTGCATGTATTGCAGAAGTGTACTGAAATATAAATATATATATATATATAACTACGTATATCTGAGGTCTGTGAAGGCACCTTTTTACTGAGATTGTCGGTCTCTGCAAACCACTTAAACACTGGTCCCTAGCCGTGATCTTCGGTGCCCACTTGTCACCCAGATGGCATGGGAAGCCAGACCCCACTGTGATGGACTTGATGTAATAAAAAATCTGTAAGGTCCTCCACAGTTGAGGGGGCTGCCCATGTCATTTAAATCAGTGGTTCTCAACCTGTGCAACCTAAGGACTCACATTTGTCATTGGTCATTAAGTTGCGACCCAAGTCGCACTGCAATGGAATGCACGGAATTAGGATACCAGGCGTTCCAGTGCGGGGGTACGAGATGTATTTGGGGTACCATTTAGATGAATGGCAACCCAACACACCAGAATGCATGGTAGGTGCGATTGCATTGTACAGTGCTTTAATGTACTGGTGTGAGCAGGCCCCCAAAAACACTGACATACATACACAATCTCACACACTCAAAGACATTCTCACACACACACACACACACACACATACACACTCAAAAAACATTTTCTTTTAGTTTTTAAGGTCTGCCCAGTCTCTCTACCTTATGAGAATTGGAGTGGATCCTCAGCCTGGGGTCCAGTATGGGCTGCTGTACTGTGACTGAGCTCCATCCATATCTGCATTGCTTGTAGCTCCCTCATGTGTCCTATAGAGGTGCTGGGAGCTAGAATGTGATGTCTCTCCGGTCCAGGCACCTCTACAGGACACGCGAGGGAGCTGTAATCAATGCACATATGTATGGAGCTCCCTCGCTGCCATATCCCCATACCATCTCAAGCTGACACTCGGCACGGGGCAGCACTGACAGTGCTGCGCTAGGGGGAGCCTGAGGAGTCTTTCACCTAGAAAAGTGCAAGGCATGCGGTGACCCACTGAATACGGAGTCGCGGCCCACTTTTGGATCACGACCCACCAATTGAGAACCAAGGATTTAGATGACAATAGCTTGTTTAGTGGCCCTCCAGAATAAGTCCTTCATTGACTTCCATGCAATTGGCACTCATATTTGTGTTTGGCCTGAATTTGAATCTTGACACCTGTAGTACCTTCAAAACGAGTTGGTCAGCTTTTATTCTTCCTTTCTTCACTGGTTCCAGTAATTGTAATACAGATTATAATGCGTGTCTCTGTCTTTTTTAAATAGTGAGAGTGTACTATCCTGCTGCCTTTGACAACACAAGCTATTGGCGCCATCCCGGGGGATGGCAGTCTAGCCAATCCCAAGAGACTAGTGCACCGCCACAGGCCTCAGAAGCTTTTTAAAAAGATTAAAGTGTATGTCCAGCCAAAACTCTATTTGAATACAGTGAGATTAGAGAGGTTTGCCCTCACTTATTGTCTTGCTAATGTTTTTGCAGACAGGAAGTGATGGGAACTTATTAACTGCAACACTGCTCAAAATAAAAAAAATGCTTTTCTTTTGGTAGAGAAGTGGAAGGTGAGAAATCCAGCAAGATTTGTATTTCTATCCCTGTTCCTGTTGCAGAGTTCCCCTCACTTTCTGTCTGGTAGAACCATTACCAAAAGGACAGGAAGCGAGGGGAAATCTAACGGAGCCTCAGCTAGCAGTAAAAAGCCAATAGGGGTTCTAATTCTTTGTCACACTATCCAAATATAGAACAACGTATCTCCTAGAACTCCTCTGGATCTATTCTCTAGAATATATAGTTGAACAAAATCCAAAAGGTTGGTTGGGGTTTTGGCACCCCCATAATAGCTATAACTGGTGTGCAAACCTCAGAATTCAATTCTCAAGAGTACTGCCTGAGAAATAGGAGAAACTGGTGCTTGGACTCCCTGGCATCTACCACACAATGAAAATGGTTTTATTTATGAATATGTCCCATCTCTGTACTAAAGGAGGGCTACCGGAAACAATGAGGTATGACAGTTGGGTAAGAGCTATGACTAAGTTGGGGATATGCAGGAAAGAACTGTGGTCCTGGATAAGTGACATCACCCCTTAGGGGTAAATATACACTGTACGATCAACTTTAGATTTACCACATTTATGTTATAGGTGGACCGACCTAAACTATTCAATCACTCTGTCTCTAAGTAGCCAGGCCTTATACTACCTTGGTGGTAGATCTATTGTACAGTCACATTATAACATGTGCAGTGAGCTCTAAAGAGACCGTGTCACCTTGCCAAAGATCATTGGGTTAATTTACTAGAGGTGTGAGTGGCCCATTATTGCTGGAATTCCTGTACAGAGCAAACAATTAATGGGATCTTGTATCCATGGAAGAACACACACACCAAAAAATTGATTTTATTGTTGAAGTTCCATCAGCACATCCATAACACATGTCATAATATACCTGCAACAGTGACAATGGTTACAACGTGGTTTTACCAAGAATACAAGATCCCCTTGTCTACTCCATTCAGAAAATTCCCAATAATGAGTGCCACTGCAGCATAGCCATGTTGGGCCCTTTATTAAGGTGCCCATACACCTTACAATTATCTGCAGATTTTCTGTGGTCAGATGGAAAAAGTGCAACCGATTGGCCCAGGTGGAGATTACTCCGTCCACACAGTTAAGTGTAGATGGAGGAATCTGTTGCACCTTTTCCATCTGACCACAGAAAATCTGCAGATAAATTGTAAGGTGTGTGGCCAGCTTTATCTATGAACAGCTCTAGTCAGCTTACTGACTTGTACATAGCAGCACTTTTATCAGAATTGATAGACGATAAGAAAAAAAAAATTCTGATCGCAACCTGAACCTAAAGTTGACTCCTCGATGTAGAACCAGGTCCTCCAACCTCCACTCCTGCGATCGTCATCTTTGCTCATTCATCAATGTCATCAGACTAGGAGCTGGCCCAGCTTTCACATTGGAATCTTTATGGATGGCCACGTGTTACGCAGAAGAACGAGCACAAGTCTGCCATGGATCCAAGTCTTCTTCAGGCTGCTTTTCCAACTCTACTGCAATGTCTTATCTTTGCTGCTAACAACATGACCGAACACTGAATATAAGGAGTCAGTGATTACATCTAATAAAGGCTGGCTGAGAAATGCCAATGCCTAAATAAGAATAACAACAAAAATATTCCCAATTTTCACCCAACTGGATAGGACAGCTGATCACAAATAATGAAGCCGGGAGAGACTCAAGGAGGAATATTGGATCACCTGGTGCTAATCTTTATTAATCTGCCAATTATACAGAATGGAATTGAAACATCATTAATTGATCCAGTCACTGATCATTTTATTTACTAAGTATCTATGTTCTATGTCTATGCTCAACCCCCCAGAACTGACCCAAAAATAAGAACAAATATTCTAAGTCCCACTTTTTACCCAAGTGGGTTAAACAGCATGTTTACAGTCAATCTTTTTCTTTAACTAAGTCCTGACTTACCACGTCTAGGTGTTTAAAGGGCTGGCTGCTAAACCCCCAAGCCAAGCTTGGCTCTGGCATAGGGGTTTAACAGCCACCCCAGGGTCTGGCAGTGATTTTGGAATTGCAGGTTCGAATCCAGGTTCCTCTATTTAAATTTGTAAGAGTCGCTGATCACATCTCACGAAGTCTTGAATGACTGGTCTGTACATTGAAGGGCTGGTTAGCGTACAGGTTTAGAAGCTGGCCCAGGGGCCCAGCAGAGATTTTGGAGGTGCCGGTTCGAATCTGGGTTTTGCTTTTTAAAATGTGTGCCGACTTATCAATCCTGAACTAGGAGAATGAACACATGAGTTGCTGAGCAGAGGCAAGTAGCTCAGTGGATGAGAGTGTTGACCCAGGGTGCTCTAGACCTGAGTTCGAATCCACAAAAGCACTGCAGACCCCAAGGGCAAACCAATGAAAGCTCGTCAAACTTCAAGTGTGAATCCATGAAATCACTGTAGACCCCTTGTGTGCGATACCACAAGAGCGCTGTAGATCCCAAGGGCGAGTACATGGAAGCACAGTAAACTCGAGCTTGAATCGCTGAGTGAAAGCTTGGAGGCCATGGACAACCCACCAGTCTGCTCCAGTCACAGGCCTGTAACGTGTGGGCATCACAATAGAGTGTGGACTACCCCCTCTTCATTCCATAGTCTGTGACATCACTGCAACATATATAAATCCAAGGGGCTGTCTCACCGGGGCAGCCCATTCAAAATTTAGTTTTTTTTTGGCTCACCCCAGATATAGATATATCCGGGTCACCTCCCAGGTGGTGTGTAGTATCTGAACCCCCCGGTGGTGGGACAGAGTAGTGGGTTTGAAATATTTCCCACTACCCCATTCCACCAGCAGGGGGCTCAGGTACTGCACAGCACCCAGGAGGGTCTACAGCAACCCAACCCAACCCAACCTGTGTGCCGTCATCATCATCAACTTATCCCAACCTGTTTGCCGTCATCATCAACTCAACCCAACCTGTGGGTCTGAAATTGGAGGACAGCCCATCTGCTAAACATTCTGCCCACAACCCCATAAATTAATAAGAAGAGATAAGTCCCAGCTCATTATAAATATTGATGGCGGGAGGGATATTGGATCACCTGGTGCCAATCTTCATTAATCTGCCAATTATGCAAAATGGGAGGAGCACATCATGAATGGAACACATCAATGATGATTGTATGTACTAAGTCTTGATGTGTAAAGGGCTGACTGCTAAGTGTCTGAGTCACAGCTGATCCAAAGAAGGAAAAAATATTTCTAAGTCCCACTTTTACTCACAATCAATTATCTTTTTTTTATATATATATATACTAAGTATATTTTCCTGATTTCCTACTTCCAGATGTTTAAAGGGCTGGCTGCTAAACCCCCAACATCAGACCTTGGCTCTGGCGTAGGGGTTTGGCAGCCGGGCCCAGAAGTGATTTTGGAGTCGTAGGTTCGATTCCCGGTTCTTCTAAATTCAATTTGTAATAGTCGCTGATCACATTTCACTTCCTAAGTCCTGAATGACTAGTTTGCAAGACAAAGGGCTGGTTGGCTCAGGGGTTTAGAAGCCAGCCCAAGGGCCCATCAGATATTTTGGAGTTGCCGGTTCGAATCTCGGTTTTGCTTTCTGAATTTGTGCCGACCTATCATTCCTGAAATAGGAGAATGAACACATAAGTTGCTGAGCAGAAGCAAGTAGCTCAGTGGATAAGAGAGTTGACCCAGGGCGCCATAGACCCAAGTTCAAATCCACACAAGTGCTGTAGACCCCCAAGGGCCCACCAATGAGAGCGCTGCAGACCTCAAGTGCAAATCCATGAAAGTGCTGTAGACCCCCAAGGATGAGTACATGGAAGCACAGTATACTGGAGCTCGAATTGCTGAGTGAAAGCTTGGAGGCCATGGACAACCCACCAGTCTGCTCCAGTCCCAGGTCCCCACAGGCCTGTAACATGTGTGGCATCACAATAGAGTGTGGACTACCCCCTCTTCGGTCCTTAGTCTATGACATCACTGCAACATATATAAATACAAGGGGCTGTCTTACCGGGGCTGCCCATTCAAAATTTAGGGACTTAGGGGTTTTTTTTTTGGCTCACCCCAGATATATATATATATCCAGGTCACCTCCCAGGTGCTGTGCAGTATCTGAACCCCCTGGTGGTGGGACTGAGTAGTGGGTTTGAAATATTTCCCACTACCCCGTTCCATCAGCAGGGGGCTCAGGTATTGCACAGCACTAAGGACACACAAGGCTTTCCCTCTACAGCGCTCTTGTGGTATCGCACTCAGGAGGGTCTACAGCACTTTCATGGAGTCACACACTCAGAGCCTGCAGCACTCTCACAGATGCACCCTGGAGGTCTTCAGCAATTGTGTGGATTCAAACTCAGGTCTCCAGCACACCAGTCAGAGCTCCTATCCTCTGAGCCACCGCCTCAGCTCAACCATTGAAGTGCTCGTTCTTCTATTTCAGAAGTAGGCAGAATTTACACAAATAATTAAAAAATTAACAGACAAAAGTAACCAATATAAACCAAACCATAAAAGTAAGCCAATCCAATTTCCCAACATTATAGGCAGACTACATGATTGAATAAAAGGATTAAAAGTAGATCAAATCCCAACCAGCAAAACCTCACATAACCTTTAACAAGGTAACACCAAAATTGATTTTAAATCTGTAGCTTCATTATATAAAAAAAACAAATTTCTATGTCTAGAAATGCTTAAACCAGTTGGAAATAACAGCCATCCGATGTATCAGAACTCAATCCTCCTCTACAACTACCAGAGGGTGCTAATCTCTGAACTATCTCCATCTCAAAAGCATACACTGAATCCTGGTCCTATCAAGAAAGTAGAGGACGTCCATCAATGGGAAATATAAAAGAGCCAACATGGACATCTGAACCACAGCCAGGGGAACTTAAGATGGAGAAAACCGGACAGCACAAAAAAAGCTGACTATATAGCTGTATATTTATAAACAACTCGCATAGCCATTCAATTGCATGAACAATCATTCTGTGCAAGTAAGGGCAATCTTCCTTTCCTGGTTGAATGTAATATGAAGTAAATACCTCAATATGGCCACTAGATGGAGCTGAGGGGTATATGAAAAATACTTCTATCCTATGCTCCTCAGCTCCATCTAGTGATATTTACCTGATATTACATGTGTTCTGGAAAGAACATAATAAGAACATCCATTTGAGCCCCTATTTACACAGAACGGATGTACGTGCAAGTTTGCAGGATGAATGGCTCGGTGAATTGTTTATAACTACACCCCTAAGGCCCCATTCACACACGAATCGGCCGGCACATACAGCTCCGTGCGGGGCCGTACCAAGTAGCTGCCGGGAAGGACAGGTGCTGCGTGTGATTAGTACGCAGCCCCTGTCCTTCTCTATGGGGCTACGCGGCCGTACGCCCCCCTACGCTCACCTCAATTGCAGGTCCGTAGGGGTGCGGGTTTTCTGGCCGGGACGCATACAGGACCCATTCCGGCGGCGTATAAATACGCTCACCCGCACCCCTACGGACCTGCAATTGAGGTGAGCGTAGGGGGGCGTACGGCCGCGTAGCCCCATAGAGAAGGACAGGGGCTGCGTACTAATCACACGCAGCACCTGTCCTTCCCGGCAACTACTTGGTACAGCCCCGCACGCAGCACGGAGCTGTACGTGCAGGCCGATTCGTGTGTGAATGGGGCCTTAAAGTCAGTAGCCTAGTTGAAGTTAGCATTTGCTTTCTCAGAACAAGTCTCCTCTTTAACCACCAGAGGGTGTTAGTCTCCACGCTATCTCCTTCGCACAAGGAATAATATTTTCTATGTTGTTGTTCCTCTTTTGGAAGTTCCATTGGCTGTAGTTCCAACCTCCTTGTTGGCTCCTTTGACTCCCATTGGTGAATGTCTTGTACTTTCATAGCAGGACCAGAATTCAGCGCATGCTTTTGAGATGGAGATAGTTCAAAGACTCGCACCATCAAAGAGGAGACTTGTTCTGACACAGGTAATTCTAACTTTACCAAGGCAGTTAGCTAAAGTATTTTGCAAGCTGTCTGTCCCCTTTTTGAAGTTACATTGGCTATGGTTCAAACCTCCTTGTTGGCTCCTTTGACTCCCATTGGTGAACATCTTGTACTTTCTTAGCAGGACCAGAATTTAGCGCGCGCTTGTGAGATGGAGATAGTTTGAAGACTCGCACCATCAAAGAGTAGACTTGTTGGGACATAGGAAATTCTAACTTCAACTAGGCAGTTGGTTTGAACAAGTCTCCTCTTCAACCTTCAGACAGTGCTAGTCTCTGAGCGATCTCCTTCACACTAGGGTGCCCTGAATGTTGGTCCTATCAAACAAGTACAAGGAGTTCACCAGTTATACCAAAAGGACTGGACCTCAGGTCTCCAGTACATTAGTCAAAGCTTTGATCTCTACCCCATGCGCTTCCCTCAACGAACCCATGATCATTGTTCCGTCTAAGACATATAAGAGAACCTCATAACTCAAAGCTATACTCACAAACACATAAGCCCATCAACTGTTTTTGTTATCTGAATGATCTCAGAGATATCTCAAACTGATGTCATCAACACAAGCCCAAAGCCCATTGACACAGGTCCTTAGAATAGAGAGTTAACAGCTCCATGGCTACAGCTTGATAATGTCATCACAATGTTATAACGGGTTTCACTACAGGAACCATATGCATTAATATCTCTCCATACCTATGGTATTGAAGGAGAGCTGCATGGAAAAGAATGGACTTCCACTGCTAGTAGCATGGCTGAGTCACAGATAGGTATGAGTGAATCTGCCCAGGTTTGGTTCTTGCTCGAAGTTTGCAAACTTTGCATCAAAACCCAATGATGTCTTTGTGGAAGGTGGTGGTGGTGGAAGGTGGTGGTGGGGGATCTTGTTCTTTAAGTCTGCCCATTCATAGGGCTAATAGGCAAGCCATTATCAAACACAAGGCATGGGAAGCCAGTCAATGCAATGGGGGAACATAAAGAAAAAAACAAAAATAGTGTCTCTCCCTATGCAGAAGTTTTGCGTTAGTTACTTTTTGTGAACAGGTAAATTGACCCTTTAACTCAATGTCAATTGTCAATGGTCACCAGGACAAATAGGGAGGTGACCATCAGTGACCCAGCAATAAAAACCTGACATGGGCTCTAACCCGCCACCACTCTATCCAAAACTAAAAAAAAAATGTTTGGGCATGAGATACACCTTAAATATTTTCCAAGTATACAAAAAGCAATACCAGTTCCCCAGGTGGGCTTACTTCTCCTGGTGACCCAGTATTAAAGCTTTAGGATTATCATGACAGCCGGGCAGCTGCCAGTTTAAGAAAGAGAGGCTGGCAATGGTATTACTCCCCAACAGAAAGAAAACTTGAGTCCAAAACCTTTCTTTTCCAACGTTTTATATGCATTTGATGTGCAGTTTCTATCATACCCACAAGGGGGCAGAATTGATTTATTATAAATTGCACTAATTCAGCCAACATGCTCAATTTAGCTGAGCGCTATCAGAATACGACCTGTTCAATAAAAATGAACCCCAATGCAATTTCTGAAATACAACTGTCCTTTCTGCAAAAGAAAAAAAAAAATAGTCGTATACACAAGAAGGGAATTATAAATTAAGGAGGCGTGTGGCCGCACCTGAGCATGTCGCAGCTGGAAGTGGGACGGTGGACGCAGCTAGGGATGAGCTTTGGTTTTGGATTATCTATAAACTCAATCTGCACTCCAAGTGTGGCCGCTAAATGACCATTGACTGTATGTGGCCAACGGCGCCACCCAGACGTGGGCTGGCGATGTGGCATTTGTGACGGGGGTAATGGCGAGTGACCATTGTCAGGCAGGTCAACGAGTCATCGGCATATATTATGGACACATGACTGACATTGTATATATATATATATATGGTTTTAATAAAGGACTTTTTTCCTGTTGGGGGTCTTTTTATTTCCTTTTCTACTCTTTTTGTAAATGAGAACCAATGGGTAATATGTACCTTATTCATTCACCTAGGGGGCGCCGGATATTTGGGGCCCCCCTTATTCTAAAGGCCCCCACATCCCTTGCAGAGGGCAACCTCCACATTGCAAGGGTTAAGTGCTCGTTTTGTCTATGGAGGGTAAAATAAAGCAGCTATTGGTCCCTTTGTGGTCCGGCCGTGGAATGTCCCTTGGAGTCCTCACGTCTAATGCAAGCCAATGGACCTGCATAAGATATGATGATACCAGTGGGTCTTCTGGGGGGGGGGGTTGGGGGGGAGGGGGAGGATGAGGGGACCGGTCTAGCAGCCAGGTGGGATTGAGGGTCAGGTGAGTAATACTGATTTACCTGAGCCCCCTAGACAATGCGAGCATTTAACCCTTGCAGTGAGGGGGGTAACCCCACTTCAAGGGTAAGTTTTCTGTAAGGAAGGAGGTTTAACCTTAGATTGTGGAGGGGATTCTTTACTGTTAGAGCAGCGGACAATGCTGAACTCCCTTCCTCAAGTAGTGGTACCGGCCAAGAGTGTGGGCCAATGAAAAAAATTCTTCATACCACTCACATGCACACATGAACTTTTCTTCCAACAGTGGAGCCACAATGTAACTACTTGAAGTGCATCCAAAAGGGAGTGAAGGCAAATCTTCCCAATGTTAAATATCCCTTTCCTGCCCCATCTAATATGAAGAAAAATGACCCAAATACTGAAGCCTACACCTGTCAAAAAATGAACATGGACTCTTAAAGTGAACTGACCTGTCTAAATTTATCTGGTTTGGAACTGTCAAGGATCCACTGAGACGAGTAACCCCCCCCCCCATCTCCATTTAGTCAAAGATACATTGGCAGCCAAACGCAGTTTGTAGTGTGGGGTCCAGGGTGAGGAACCACAGAGTTCAGCGTGGGGGCATAGGGGTCAGATACTCCCGCAAAAGTCAAATTCTGCACCCTGAACACAGAGGTGTGCATTCAGTGTGTTCTCATGCAGGGATCGGTTCTTCAGATGGGTAAAGCAGCGCTGTCCCTTTAATATGTGTACAGTTATGCTATAGCAGTCACCCTTCCCCAGAGATCAGAGCACAAATGTAAATGAGAACTCCCCCCTGCGTCCCTTTAAACCAGCGCTGTAGCGACTAGAAGCGAACATCAATTGCTGCAGAGCTCTATGAAGTTTAATAATGTCGGTGGCTTACTAATAAGGTTGGCCGAGGCGAAGGGGGCGAAGGCGGGGGAGAAGGAAAACCCGCCGTTATCACGATATGGCAGCCGGCGGGCCAGTAAGATTCCTCTTAGCTCAGCTGAAATAGTGTACGGTATTAAAATGTAACTTATTTAGCGCTGAAGAGATCGGCGTAGGGAAACGCGGTGGGATTGCGTCCGGTGAGTGGATATGGAAATGCGATCTGCAAATGTAGGATATTAATGAAAAAGAAAGAACGCTTCGTGGTAAATAAACATGTTGGGTGCCTTCCCATAAATCACTGTCATGGAAAATCAATTTACTGAAGACGGGCCGCCAGGACTTACCGTATGTGTGGGCGGAATAAAGAGGCCCTGTCACCTGTATCATGGCAGGCTTCCCGGATTGGGCGTAGGGATGAATGAGTAGTGTGATGTCTGTGAGAGGTGATAAATACCTGGAAGTGTTACACTGACACTGGCATTCCTAAAAGCAATAACATCTGATGATCGGTCCACTGAGTTTTAGCGATAGGACAGAGTAGGAAAACCAATGTCCTGCCAGCATGTGGCTGAGAAAAACTCCAGCTCTCTGTGTGGAAGCAGTGGTCTCTCTGCAAAGCTTGGGCACGCCCCCACAGCTAGGGCTCTCCAATCAGCAGAGAACAGGATTGCAGAGGTATAGGTGTGGCTCAGAAGGGGGTGTGTCGGACCTCTGCAGAGAGACCCACTGCTTCCACACTGCGAGCAAGGGTCCTCGTCTACAGCATGCTGGCAGGGCACAGGGTTTTTTTTCTCAGGCTGTGGCTGCTTCCTGAAGACAATGGACTGTAAGACTCTGCCTATAATGTACCCATAATGCATTCCACGGATTTAAACTGAATGCTCAATCGGGCTTCAGGTTAAAGTGAGAAAACAAGTGAGGGGTTTTTATTTGCCCACTGTAGATATGGTTAGGCATAGGGAAGGGGGGGGGGGGGGTGGTGACGCTCTTCTCAG
>NW_017306285.1:2829828-2856111 GCF_000935625.1 Nanorana parkeri | reverse complement strand
TTTCCCATCCTTGGGATGGGGTGGGAGAGGGGAGGGGGGGGGGGGGATTGTGTACCGTACCTCTTAGTTCAACCCTATGCACTCACATACGTGGCTGCCTGGCTGCGCACACAAAGACAGGTGAACATGAAGCTCCGTCCCAGCTGCGGTGGAATTTGAGGAGTTAAACGCCCGAGGAAAGGAGAGGAGCCCCCAGTCTACACCACAGAGCTCCTGCATATTTAAAGAGCTCTCCAGCCCAGAACATTCACATTAAGCACCCAAAGCTTGTGTGCACGCCTGGCTCTGAGTGCTTAATGAGATTGGAGCAGCTTTACACGTTCAAACAGCATACGCCGCTTGAAGAAAAACGAAGCCCGGCGAGTGGCCAAATCTGTCCAGTTCAAGGGGAATGACGTTGTGGAAGGTCCATCAGCCAGAAGCTGACTCATAAAAGCTATGGGAATGACACTGAAAGGAGACCATGCTCAAGAGAACTGGCTGGTAGCAAGCAGTGAGGTGCCACTGCCTATAGAAGGTCTGACTATCAGCATTACAGATCCTGCTTGAGCCCCCATTAACACTTGTGGATGACGCATGCAAAATCTGGAAACCCATGAAAAACGCGCGTCACACATACAATGCCATTCATTGTTAAAGGCACCCCAAAAGTGCCAAGCAAGATGTGTGTTTCTCATGTGCAAAAACGTGGTTTAAAGAATGCCTTAGGCTTGAAAATCTAAAAGCTCCAAAGTCATTGGGTGCCACTACTGCAGGTGGATGCACCATAACAACCAATGACATTATGGGGCCACCAGTCGACCAATAACAATGCAGACAAGGGCACAGTGGGTGGGCGAAATGGCCAAATCCTTCTCCACCACGGTTAACTGTGAACATCTTGGGTTTAGTTAGGACTCATAGTCAACCAGAATCCAAAGCTCATTGCTACTTCAAGCAGAGCAGTGCCATCGATCCAGCAGTGCAGTTCCATTCGTTTTTTAATGGCACCCCAAATGCACCAAGCAAGACACGCAGTTTTTGAGCACAAAAAAAACACATGGGTAAAAAGAAGCCCAAAACTCCAAAAACTCCATGAAACTGTGCGGCTGGGTTGCACAGCTTCCTTGGGATGCTAGGACTGCAGGTGGACACACCATACCTAACCAATGACACTGTGGTGCCACCAGCATCATAGTCACTTAACTATGCAAGCCACACAACGTCATTGGTTTCTGGGACACAGATGGAGGTTCAGTGGGTGAGCAAACTGGCCAAACTGTTCACTCGTTTGGCAAACTGCAAACAGCTTGGGTTCAGGTAGAACTCATGGTCAACCAGAACCTAAAGCTTATCCCTACTTATGACTGATCCAGTAGTGTAGTGCTGTTTACCCAGCAGTTCACTACTATTCATTGTTAACGGCAGCCCAAATGTGCCAAGCAAGACGTGTTTTTGTGTGCCAAGAAGTTCCAAACTCCAAAAGGTCCATGGCACTGTGCAGCTGGGTCACATAGCCTCATTGGGTGCTAGGATCTCAAATGGACGCACCATACCAAACCAATGACACTGTGGGGCCACCAGCATCTTAGTCATTAGTCGTCCATTAACGATATGCGGTCCACATGGCATCATTGGTTTCTAAGATACAGATGAAGGTTCAGTGAGCGGTAGAACTGGACAAATCTTTTCTTGGTTTCCGCAAACAGCTCACCTCTACCTAAGGATGCTCCAGCTCTGCTGGGAGCCCTGGGCGCCTAGGACTTGTAATTAGGCCAGGAGGTGGTGGACCTCTCCGCAGCATTCAGGGACCTGTGTCCCAAGAAGAAAAGGAAAATGTAGGTGGGTATTTAATTTGGACCAGATTATGATGGTAATCCCAAACTGTTTGCAGGTCAATGAATGGGTAAATATTTTGGCCATGTGGTCCATCCACTGTGTGCCAGAAACCAATGACACATCATTATTGGTTGACTGGCATCTAAGACACATTGGTGGCCCAACAGTGCCATTGGTTGGGTTCGCTTTAAAGAAGTAACAAGTCCTTTTCAATATAACCTGTTAACAAATACACAAGACCTATAAACCAACCGGACCTCACGGCGTTAATACTGCCACAACAAAATTCATTTATATGAAGCCACTTCACTCCGTTCTATGCAGGCTTCTAAGCGCTCTTCGGAACGCACCATCTTTATTCGGATTTCTACTGCCTGTTGTTTGTCAATGGCACAATCACACTCCTTTCACGAGCGCGGCAGATGAGTCATCTCTTTTATTCATAATGCGATGCATTATGAAGAATAACCATCTTGTATGGTGTATTGTCATTCATGTAACAAAGGGACATATGTTACCATTTCTGGGAACACAATAGGACTTGACGGCGTGGGAAAAATAGAAAACATGCCAGGGATAATGATGAAAGCCCATGGGAAGACACAAAATGCATTGCTGAGCGGCTGTTAATGCGGCAGATTCTTGTTTCCAGCTGTTTTAATAGAAAATAAATGTATTAAGATTTTTTTATTTTATTTCTTATTTTGGGACCTTTAATGGGAAATAAAACCTTTCAAGCAGCCACACACCATGCAGTTCTAGCCAAAAGTAACCCCTCCTTTCAACAAACAGAGACCAGGGGTGTTTTTGTGATGGTTGAATTCCAAGGCACATTTTGCTCTTGGTTTCAATGGGCAGAGAGGGCAAAAGGTGTGTCTTTGTGGGCATGCACGCGTGGGGGGAGGAGCTCATAAAAGAAGTCACCAGCACTCGAAGATATGTGCAAGAAGTAAAGCACTTTTTATTAAAGCGTCACATGCGTCAAACAGCCTACGTTTCGGGGTCCCTTCTTCTGGGCGACATAGTGAGGAGCTCATTTATTCCGCAGTGTGTGTAGTCTGATCCCCCCCAAGCTCTTCAGGGTCATATAAAGGGCAAAGCTATGAAGAGCCCCAGCCATTCAGGGTCATATAATGGACAAAGCTATTAGAAAGCGGAGGCTTCGCTGTGCACATGCTGCCTGCAAGTGGTAACATGATTTAATAATATAAATGATTTAATTGTAATAACATAATAATTGGTATTTTAGATGTCTGAACCCAATTGAAATTCCTGCACAGTTCCGTTTTAAGATGATACATTCCCTTGAACCTATTCCCTTATAGCTGCCCATCTGAACTACCGCTATTCCTTTTTTAGGAAGCTGGTTCCCGCCCGAAGAAGCACAAAATCCGATCGGTAGGGAAGAGTTAACTTCGGAGAAAAGGAGCCGTCCTGGCGCCTCACAAATGAGTGTGAAATCAGTGAAGAGGAAGAGCTGCTGAGATGAAAGGTAGCAGGGAGGGAGGGTAAAAAGGACACCGAGAGCATAGAGAATAAGTGAGAACGTGTACAAGGAGAAGGTAGCTGGCGGTATTAAGTAGAGTGAGCACTTTCGATCTCCCTGTCAGGTCGCAGAGTCTCCTGACACATCATGAATGCCGATGGAGACATCCAGGAGACCTTGCCGAAGATTGTCATTGTCTTTTGGTTAACGGATGATAAATAAATGTTTAGCTCCATCAGGAGTAATCAAATATTTACTATCGAACGTCCATGCTCCGTGACCTTTGCCAAAGTCAAGGTGGAGCTCGTCGCTCAGAAAGGCAACAAAAAAATGGATCTTAAAAGCCAAAGTCTTTTAGGAATGACTGGCCACCCTTTCGATAACCTCTTAGAGAGAGTATGTGGAATAACATCTGGTCACCACAAATCCCTTAAGTTATCATTGTCTGCCAACTGGACCGCCAAGTTCTTCATCCTTTGGTTGGCCACCACTTGGCTTTGCCACAATGCTTGGGTCGTTCAGTTTTTGGTGGAAATATCTCCACTGGATTCCATGGGGGTTATGAAAAGGTGGCACGTGATTCCGCATATCAGCAGTCATTTGAAGCCTTCCTGTCAGTTCTGGATGGAGACGCCTTTAATTATGATGCAGATCTCGCCACCGGATATAAGAAGGTGTTATGGAAATTCACTTGGTTCAACGCACAAATCCATGTCGCATTAAGCTGCGCCAAACGCAAAGAATTTCCCCCGTTGTACTACGCTCCTTTATGCAAGGACTGGAAGTATTTCCCTTCTATAGAGTCATGTAGAGTCCGGAGACAGATGTTGCTTGCTCGTTAATCCCATGCTAAGAGCCCTGAACACAGGTATGTTTATTGTTTATACCTGCCCAACAGGAAGTGATGTCAGGCAGGAAGGGGTGTCTCAAACAGCGAGACAGGAAGTGATGTCAGACAGGAAGTGAACAGGAGTCAGCTAACAAATCACATGTAGTAACAATCAATGACCACCGGAGTGACTTTATCCCGCGTTGCTCAGTGAGCAATGCCACATAACGTTACTCGGATTCTCATGCGCGCTCATTCACAGGGACAACGTTATATCATCTCAAGCGTGTTGATCAGGCACACCAGAGAGAACAAACGCACGTTCCTTTCATATACTGCGTTCAAGACAAATGTATCCACGCAAGCCAATAAATCCATGCATTGCACGGGGGGCCCCAGCCGGCGTCCATACATTCGCCAAGAACACACTGCTCCGCTGCGCATAAGAAATCTCCTCCAATGGATTAATCCCCCCCAGTGTCTATTTACCGAGACACTGAGAGACTAATGACAAAACATTACAATACACTAAAAACACATCCTAATAAAATTTCCACAACAAAGGTGATACGTAATTCAACGAACCAGCAGCTGTTCAAAACCTTCATATCAATTCTGGACAAAGCTGCCTTTATTTCTGCCTCACTATTGCAATAGCCCGCCCCTCTACATATCCTGAGCTGACTTCAAAATAAAACAAGGTTTATTGGCTGGCTCAATGGAATGAAAACAGGCTTGGTGTCACACCAATCTGTCTTTGTGTTAGCTTCCCGTGATGCCCTGAGAAGCAGGCTTGTAGAAGAAGGAGGGGTATTACTGTAAGCCAAACATGCTCTATTGCCCTACAATGCCATCAGTGTAATACTTGGAGTTCACTTTTACCAGATTGACTCCACCTGTGATGAGGCTGCTTCCTTGTTCAATTAGGCCAGGAGTGTCTTCAAGACTTCTCCTGCTTAAGCATCATCAAAAAGTAAGCTCAATGACCTAGCTATTCTGTCTGAGGCTCCATTGTTATCCAATCGGCTCGATGGTGGGCCAATCTCTACTGCTTAAAAGAAGCATCAAAAAGGGAGGTCCCCAACCTAGCTATTTTGTCTGAGGCTTCTTCATTGACCAATCAGATCGAGGGTGGGTCATGACCAACTTTCTACTTTCAATGCTGTCAATGTAATACTTGGGAATCGCTGTGAGCAGATTGGCTGTGTCTATGTGATAAGGCTTTTTCATTGCCCATTTAGGTTGAGGGTGGGTCATGACCAACCTTTGCTGTACTCTACTGCCTTATAATGCTGCCAGTGTAATACTTGGAGATCACTGTGAGGAGATTGGCTGTGTCTATGTGATGAGGCTTTTTCATTGTCCATTGAGGTTGAGGGTGGGTCATGACCAACCTTTGCTGTACTCTACTGCCTTATAATGCTGCCAGTGTAATACTTGGAGATCACTGTGAGGAGATTGGCTGTGTCTATGTGATGAGGCTTTTTCATCGTCCATTGAAGTTGAGGGTGGGTCATGACATACCTCTACTGCCTTACAATGCTGCCAGTGTAATACTTGGAGATCGCTGTGAGGAGATTGGCTGTGTCTATGTGATGAGGCTTTTTCATTGCCCAATGAGGTGGAGGTTGAGTAGTGAGGCCACTAACTTAACTATTCTGTCGGAGGCCATCTTCATTGCCCGATCAGATTGTGGGTGGGTCATGACCAACCTCTCTGGTCTACTCTACTGCCTTACAATGCTGTCAGAGTAATACTTGGACATTGCTGTGAGCAGATTGGCTGTGTCTATGTGATGAGGCTTTTTCATTGCCCAATGTGGTTGAGGTTGGCTCGTGAGGTCACCAACGTAGCTATTCTATCTGAAGCTTGCCCAGTCATGTTCATGGTGCACCATGATCAAGCTCTGCTGCTTAAAAGCATATTCAAAAAGGGAGGTCATTGACCTAGCTGTTCTGTCTGAGGCATATTGATTGTCCAGTTGGGTTGAAGGTATGTTGTGACCAATTTCTACGGCTTAAAAGCCGCATTGAAAAGCGAGTCATTGATCCTTCTATTCTGCCTGGCTCACAGCAGTGGCTGAACACAATTGCAAATTCTACTGGCAGGTAATGTGATTCACATATATGCATTTCAGCTCTGTATTTAGCCCTTTGGCTGGAGCTCAGCTATAATGCAGTATGTGCACGGCCCAGTATTAAGAGCCATGTACTTGTTATTGTTATTAGACACTAACTGGCGATATCTCGGTCACGTCCTACTTCTACTCTCCACACAGAACTTTGAGTTAATCATGAATCTAAGACAACAGCAAAGTAATGGAGCTGGCACCAATTTCCCTCAGTTATTATATAACAGCTCTTAACAGAAGAGGAGACATTCTGAAAAGGATAATGACTGGCGACGTCAGTATTCCCGGAGTGTGTAGGATGACTTTGAGAGGAATGTGTTGTTCCTGGAATCCCACAGGATCCTGGAATCAGCTCAGAGAAGTGTCTTCAGAGATCTAGGTCACCTACAAGGTGATTTCACTCTTCTGTATCTTACACAATGTGAAATTTGAGTGGGCTGATCCTTTAAATAAAAACAATCAATGATATTCCTAAAACCCAAAAAAAGCACCTCAGTCCAAGCCATGTGATTTCCCGCATGTGCCTGCCCCTCATTGTCAACATGCAGGACCTAGTGAGGACCCGCTGATGGACAGTTGTAGCAGCCAATGGGTGACATGGACTCTGAAAACTGGATCCTCCTACACTGCAAAGCAGAAGAAAGTAGACCTGGGACCCAGCATGTCATGTGACTAGAGCTTTAGGTAAGTATTTGGACACCCTGTAATGCAAGAAATACAGAGGATGCCGTTGATCTCAACACTTCAGTCTAAAAATGCCACTTGCCTAGCAATCATAGAAATCCTCCCCTGTGCTTTCCACCTCATATAAACTATCTATAACACTCCTCTTCCAGCCCCTGATAGCAGAAACATGTTAGAGTGGCAGCAATATGCAATTAAATAGAGCCCAGTTGACTCCCAGGGCAGAACTCTTCCCTCAGTTGGATCTCTGGGGTTCATGGGATGATGATAAATGGGCAAACAGTTACATTATATCTAAAGCCCATTTTAATCCTGCATGGAATAGGGAAAGCTTAGAATCCCATCATGTTTTTATGTAACACGGTGGAGATTCCATTTACCTGTTGGACCTCTGCAGAGAGACCAGTGGCTTGACACAAGGAGGTAAGGTCATTCAGGTCTTGAGCATCAGACCCCACAATCCCTACTGATAAGGGGGCTTTAGGTCACGTTGGACCTCTGCAGATCTCACTGAGGGAGATCACATGGCTTGGACTGAGGTGCTTTTTTTTTGGTTTTAGGAAAATCATTGATAGGGTGGAGTGGGAACCAGTGTTTATTGAAAGGGTCAGCCCACCCAAATCCCATATTTCACATTGCGGTAGATACAGAAGAGTGAAATAACCCTGTAGGTGACCTGATTGCCGGATCCTGTGAAGGACAAAACAGGAAGCAAGAGGGTAAAAATGAGGGTTGTCCCTATAAACAATGTCCCCATTGGAAGATTTCCTATCCCATTCCTGTGACAACACTAAGACTTTGGATTGCTTTGTTAGGGTGACCATAGTCACCATCAGTCAAGAGAAATCCAAAAGGCTGTCGCCAAACACAGGACAGGATTGGAACTCCTCAATGGGGATCACCTGCCTCTCTCACCTTCGGAGAGATTTCTTCTCAATTGCTGATGTGTGTTCGAGGCAAGAAATGGGGGGAAATCTCCCCAAGGAGGATACAGAGAGCAAATAAAAATTGGCCTTTAATTCCTACCTATTCTAACCACCCTAGGTTTTGGTTTAGGTATAGGTCAAGTATTTTTAATGACTGTATAAGTATACGGGCCTTTTTCTTATATTTTCTTGGGTTCCATATTATTTAAGCCACTTGCCTTATATTGAAAGCCTGTTACAAATCACCCTCCACTTGCTGAGATGGGTTTCTCATATTTCCTACTTATCGTAGTCAGAGAGCCATAAACCCCTCCGAGCTGAGGAAGAAGGACTTCTGCGAAATGTCACAAGCTTTTATCTTGAGCGACAGAAGTTGCAATCCCTTCCTGGAGGCGTGGGATAAGTGGAGAGCTCCCAGGTGCCCTATCCCGCATGCAGGAGATAGGAGTCCTGGCACGGCGGAGGATTCTTGGACAAGTGTCAGTTTCACCTTTATCAGAAATTGCCCCCACTGGCACCGCAGGCCCGGCCAAAACATCATCCGCGCCGCTGCAAAGAGAACCCGCAGCGCCGGCACAAATCACCGCTATGTGAACAGACAGCGGCTGTCAGGAGCTTGTGTTTATGTGTCTGAACAACAAAAGGTGATTTCTGAAATGTGTCTTTTGTTTCCCAGTCTGCCTGAAAGAAGTTTATTTTGCTAAGGGTGAGATGTGCAGAACAAAGATGGCGGCAGCAAAATATGCATTACATTTCCTGAGGAAAAAAAAAATGGAGCCTCTGAGCCTCTGGCATTCAGGAGCATGTGTGCAAATGTTAAGCCCATCAGTTAAAAGGAGCTACATACACTGAGTGGCCAGATTATTTTGACCACCTGACGTTTGTAGGCAAATTAGCTATAATTTAGCGCTGAAGTTGCTAGACGGCCAGACCATTATAAATAGGGAAGCAGGTTGTTCACCACGTCAGTAGAAGTGATTTGTTTCTGAAGATACGGGTAAACAACGCGATTTAACAGCCTTTGAGCGTGGGATGATTGTTGGCGCTCTGAGCCATGGAGCGAGTATCAGCAAAACAGCAGAATTCGTTAAATGTTCAAGAGCAGCTGTTGTTAAAGTGTTTAAAGACTGGACTGTCAGCCAAAAATCTAGGTCAGAGCGTGCGAATTGTGGCCGTCAGCGACTAGTCAATGTTAGGGCAGAACGGAGAGTGGCAAGACTGGTACAAGACAACAGAAGGGCAACAGTGCCGTGTCAGGTTCCTCGCATCACCTTTCAACATCTCGTGGAGTCACGAGGCGGCCCAACGAAGTACTGATGGGGTGGTCATAATAATCTGGCCACTCAGTGTATATTCCAGGTTTATAAAAATAAAAGGAGAGCAGCAACTTGAGTAGAAAAACCTGTGCCCTGCCAGCATGCTACAGAGAAGGACTCTTGCTCTCTGTATGGAAGCCCCCTGCTGAGTCAGATTTAGCTCTCCAATCAGCAGGGAGCATGAGGCCTGAAGCTCAAGATATGAATGACCCTTGCTGTTTGTGTGGAAGCAGTGGTCTCCATGCAGAGGTCAAAAAGCCCCCTGATGAGTCAGGCCTAGAGGCCTCCAATCAGCATGGAGTGTGAGGTCTAAAGCTCAAGTCCTTAATAAACCTTTCTCTATGTATAGAAGCAGTGGTCTATCTGCAGAGGTCCAGCACTCCCCCTGCTGAGTCAGGCCTAGAGCCCTCCAATCAGCATGGAGTGTGAGATCTGAAGCTCAAGTTCTGACTAACCCTTTCTTTCTATGTTAACGTGGTGGTCTTTGCTCTAAGATCTAAAGCTCTACAACTAGCAGGGAGTGTGAGGTCTGAAGCTCAAGACCGGAATAATCCCTGCTCTCTGTGCTGAAGCAGTGGTCTCTCTGCCAACATAACCTGTACTCAATCAGACTAAAAGCTCTACAATATAGGTTGAACTTGATGGACTTGTGTCTTTTTTCAACCTGACTAACTATGTAACTATCAGTAGGGAGCATGAGGCCCGAAGCTCAAGACCTGAATGGTGCTTGCTCAGTGTGGAAGCATTGGTTTCTCTACAGTGGTCCAACATGCCCCCTGCTCAGTAAGATCTAAAGCTCTACAACTAGCAGGGAGCATGAGGCCCAAAGTTCAAGACCTGAATGCCGCTTGCTCAGTATGGAAGCATTGGTCTCTCTACAGTGGTCCAACATGCCCCCTGCTCAGTCAGACCGAAAGCTCTACAATCAGCAGGGAGCATGAGATCCAAAGCTCATGATCTGAATGACCTCTGCTTTCTAAGGGACCGCAGTAGTCCCTCTGCAGAGGTCCAACTTGCCTCTTGCTGTGTCAGACCTAAAGCCCCCTTATCAGTAGGGATTGTGGGGTCTGATGCTCAAGAGCTGAATGACCTTAGCTCTTTGGTTCGAACCACTAGTCTCTCTGCAGAGGCCCAACAACCCCCCTGCTGAGTCAGACCTAGAGCTCTCCATTCAGAAGGAAGCATTAGGTCTGAAGATGCTCTTTCTACTCTTGTCCACCTTGGCTGATCATTCCCGAGTTGACCCCTCAAATGACATCACTGATGACTGCTGTAGGACCACATTATGGGCCTATCCAACAACCATTGGGCAGTGCCAAAGTCACCAGGATGAGAAGTGGGCACTGCTGGAGCAAAAAGACCTGAAAGAACCTGGGACCTGGTGTGTCATGTGATCGTAGTTTCAAGTATTTAAGGCTTTCAGTTAGATTGTTTTTGCAATTAAAACTCTAGCTCTAGATAAGGTAAAGGGAGGAGGAGTGGGAAAGGATTTATGTCTTTAATCCCCCTGGAAATACATTTTTAATACTGAATATACTGTGCTCTTTTATCTGTGTTACTATATAATTATGTCCGCGATGCGGTTACGTTGGTGTTCTGTTATGTGGCCACCTCCGATGCAAATAATGCTTAGGGAAGTTCTTTATACAAAATCCAAGATGTTTGCACCTTAATGATTGGAATGCTGGAACAATACATTGCAGGTTATTCTTACTACAGAGTTTTCTGTCGATCCTGGAAGACTCGCAGTGCAGACGCTGCAGCATTAATTAGCCAATTAGTTCTGGTTTGACTCAAAAACTAAGGCGGTGAAGCTGTGAGCGATACCTGCAGGCTCCGAAATGTCAGCTAATGCTGAGGACACCACCAGCCAGATACGTGCTGGTTTCACACTGTGTCCCAGGCTGACCCGGCCAGCAATGCAGAGAGCAAACATTCTACAATATTCAGTCCTAAGCTGGGAAGATCAAAATGCTGCGTACAGGAAAAGTGTGTCTACTGAAAACAAAGTGATCCTTCTGTTCTCAGACCACAAGCTGGTCCTACACCCTCAGACCACAAGCTGATCCATCCACCAGAGACCGGTGACATCACTGAGAATGCAGCCTATCCATTCACTACAGACCAGTGACATAACTGATAATGCAGCCTATCCATTCACTAGAGAGCGAAGACATCACTGAGAATACAGCCTATCCATTCACTAGAGAGCGATGACATAATTGAGAATGCAGCCTATCTGTTATATCTTATACATTTTTACATTCAGTACATCCTCTGTACCTCAGGCTGCCAATGCCGTGTACAATTCTTATTTATTTTACATTTACATAATAAGTGTTATTTTCGGCATAAAATGACAAGCCCTTTCCAAATTCCTGTTTCTCAAAACTTAATTTGCAAAGCCCTCAGGGCCTGAAGATGGTTTTTAAAGAGCACAGATGTGTCACGAAGCGGCCGGATCAGGACACGGCACGTGGGTGCTGGTGCTGTGGGGGACCAGCCTGATACAAAAGCGGGGGGGAATCAAACAGACACCTGCTTCCATTCCATTACTCTCCGCATGTATACCTTGATGAAACCATGTATTAAGTGTTCTGTTTATGCTCCCATGTGAAGTGCGCGAACAGCGTTGCTAGGTTATGAGATAAAGAACCTAGTTATAAGAATTGTCTCTTTCGAGCCGCTCCTGATTAATGTACCTTACATTTCATCAAACTAGGACAAGACAAGCTCATGTGACGCTATTGTCAGTAATCACTACTATTATGCTTCAAATACAGAGCGCTGGAACATATTTTACTGCCAATTGAGAGTCAATTATCTCCTGCAATTAAGTGTACCGTGTTTAACCTTGGTGACACTCTAAACAAGATGGTGTGTACAAAGATAATGGATGTGTGGATCAGAGGGTCATAGAGGGAATGGTTTAAAATAAAAAAAATACATGAAGCTCTAAATTTGTGTGCGAGTCATCCGAATATGATGTAAATCTGCTGTAGGCGGAGGTTAAAATCTTCATATACAAGGTGCTGAGTGTACTTCAAATCTCAGAGATGAGCAAGAACTTAATTCAATTACTAGAGACCGGTGACATCACTGAGAATGCAGCTTAACCATTCACCGGAGACCGGTGACATCACTGAGAATGCAGCCTATCCATTCACTAGAGACCGGTGACATCACTGAGAATGCAGCCTATCCTATCACTAGAGACCGGTGACATCACTGAGAATGCAGCCTATCCATTCACTAGGGAGCGGTGACATGAATAATACATTTAGCCTATCCATTCCCAAGGCAAATCCTTCCATCTCTCTGAATCTTGGGTTTACCGTGCTGACCCCTATTATCTCACTGCACTATTACAAACAGGGTCTGTCTGACTGAAAGCAACAGACGCATGACCAATATTTTCTGGTAAATACCCAAAGGACACTTGGAATCAGGAGATTTTCACCCATGTCAAGAAAGAGGTACTAGCCTATGCTTTATGGATTCATTTGAATTCCAGTGACAGGTCCACTTAGACTACATTTCATTATGGTGCCGTCTTCTCTATATTTAGGGGACAGCACAACTTGTATTATACAGGTGTACACTTGCACTGGTCTATTGTGATCTATATTTTGATGAGTTGCTTTGCAGTCACAGTTATTCGTTTGCCGCACTTTGTTCCTGAAAGAGTGCGAAGAGATTAATAAGCTGTAATGAAAAGTTCAGTATTGACAGGATACTGCGCACAAGACGCATAATGACTGCAGTCGCTTCGGAGTACATTAATCTTGCTCTGAACAGCATAGATCAAAGGGGTGCAGCGGGTTTATAACACCCCCCCATAGACCCAACCGACACAACTACACCGCTGAAAAAGACTCTAATGAGCTATCCATGCGGACTACCTCCGTGTGTAGGAGGAATGTGTGCTTCAGGTTGGAGCTGAAACATTTATAGGAAAGGTGATTATCATTATGTCCAACACATGCTGACCACTAAATACATTCATCATTCAATTAATGAACGAGCTAGAAAGACACAGAACACCTCAACATCCCCCGCAATGACAGCATTGGAAAAGAGAATACTGCACCCCCAACATGGCCGACCACTAGATGTTATATTACAATTCTATTACACTCTATACATAGAACACTACAACCCCCAATATGACCCACCACTGCACATGATCATAATACAATTCTATTACACTCTATACATAGAACACTACAACCCCCAACATGACCCACCACTGGACACCATCATAATACAATTCTATTACACTCTATACATAGAAGACTACAAACCCAACATGGCCGACCACTGGACATGATCATAACACAATTCCATTACACTCTATACATAGAACACTACACCTCCCAACATGGCCCACCACTGGACATGATCATAGTACAATTCTATTATACTCTATACATAGAACACTACAACCCCCAACATGGCCCACCACTGCACATGATCATAATACAATTCTATTACACTCTATACATAGAACACTACAACCCCCAACATGGCCGACCCCTGGACCTGATCATCATACAATTCTTTTACACTCAATGGACTCCCCCTGGCCCCATGGTGGAGTGACACAATTAAAGACAGAACTGTTGCATTGAAGAGACTTGGAGCAGTTGACCTCCTCCGCATGCGCAGTGCTCCTGTCGGAGTCTGAGGATCAGGAATAGAATTCTGTCCCCTCCAGGGCTGCGTGTCAACTCTAGTCATCCTCACAATCATGGCAAGCCCTCATCGCTCATCAGACAATGATTAGCTCTGCTGATTAGCATACGGTGATACATGGCAGAGGGTTGCGCTGTGGGGCCCGGGCTCCTTAACCTCTCCTCTGCCGCAGGCTGTGTACAGTCGCCCGCCATTAACCGTCAGATTTATTTCATGCAGCCGTTTACTTTTACATGACAATCTGACGGCAGAATCTCCATTAGATCTACTAACAACTATGCAATGACTGGATGCACATTGATAGCATAGGTCTGATAGGTTTTTGGTGTTAGATTTTACAGTCAGACTGTAACATTTATGCCGAGTGCAAAGGAGTAGTAAAGTCCCAGCATTTCCTCTCCTGTGATGACATCAGCATTGTAATAGGAATACATACTGGAGTTGTTCTTGATAATGATAATGCAGGTAGTTTGCAGTGCCAGGCTGCTGTAAACAAAGCTAGCAGGGTCTTGTCCTGTATTAAAAAGGGGATGTATTGCAGGGACAAGTCTATAATTTGCCACTTTATAGATCATTGGTTCGACCTCATCTGGAGTACGCGGTCCAGTTCTGGTCACCAGTACTAAGAAAAGATGTCCTTGAGTTGGAAAAAGTCCAGCGGAGGGCAACCAAACTAATTAGGGGTATGGAGGACCAGAGCTATGAGACAAGGCTACTAAATTTAAACATGTTCACATTAGAGGTGAGGAGATTAAGGGGGGATATGATTTCCATGTACAAAATGTTTAATGGTGGTAGCAACATTAGCGATAAACTGTTTAAAATTAACTCCATTACAAAAACTAGAGGCCACCACCTAAAATTGGTGGAAAAAAAATTCCAGCACAAGGGGCGAAGGGGGTTCTTCACAGTAAGATCAGTTAGGGTCTGGAACTCACTGCCACAGACAGTGATTTCAGCAAAGAATGTGGAATTAGTCAAGAAACTTTTGGACGATTTCTTAAGGGACCGTAATATACAGGGGTACAGGTACTCCTAGAATGAGATCCTAATAGGTTGGACTTGATGGACTAATGTCTTTATTCAACCTCAAATAGTATGTAACTATGTAACTATGCAATCAAAGCTTACTTGAAAAAATCCCTTTCATGGTCAAATCTGTTTTAATTACAGATAACAAAGGAAAAGGATCTACATTGTACATTAGAGGAAATTTATGTAGAGCAGCGGTTCTCAGCCTGTGGGTCGCGACCCCGTCGGGGGTCGAATGACGATTTGCCAGGGGTCGCCCGGGAGTCTCCAGCTATTAGATAGCAAGAGAGAAACACTTTCTCACGGAAAGGTTTACTCTGCTGACATTCGGGGCCGCCGTGAGTCAGAAAAAAAAAACCCCCACCATAGGAATGCATAGCTAGATTCCTATTGGCTATTTCACTTTGCAATAGCCAATAGCAAACTAGCTATTGCACCCGCCCTCTGCTCCATCAGGTCCTCTTCTAGTGATTGACAGCAGCAGAGGGCAGGTGCCATAGCTAGTTTGTCGGAAAGGTTTACTCTGCTGACATTCGGGGCCGCCGTGAGTCAGAAAAAAAAAACCCCCACCATAGGAATGCATAGCTAGATTCCTATTGGCTATTTCACTTTGCAATAGCCAATAGCAAACTAGCTATTGCACCCGCCCTCTGCTCCATCAGGTCCTCTTCTAGTGATTGACAGCAGCAGAGGGCAGGTGCCATAGCTAGTTTGCTATTGGCTATTGCAAGGTTAGATATAGTCAATAGGAATATAGCTAAGCATTCCTATGGTGTTTTTTTTTTATTTTTTTATTCTGACGGCGTAGGTCAGTGGTCCTCAACCTGCGGGTTGCTGTGCGATTGCTGCTGTACTAGGTGAGAGTCCTCCTCAGCCCTCTCCTAGCGCAGCAGTGTCAGTTCTCCCGCCACGCCGCCAAATGTCGCTGCAGCAGCCGCGCCATCCCTAAATTTTACCGTTGAGGGTCAACACAACTTGGCAAATGTTACCAAGGGGTCGCGGCCCTAGAAAGGTTGAGAACCACTGATGTAGAGAGTGCTGCCTTCCGTCTGCCCATCACTTTCCTGGATTCCCAGTGTGCTTTGCATCTTTATCCCTGCTGCTTGATGTGATGCAATCTACATTTCTCAAGACTACATATTCCAGCATGCATTGCTTCCAGCAAGCAATGATAATGTAACATTGCTCAGACGTTGAGAAATGAGCTCATCAGTCTGCTGCTGCTGCTGTCACTGTCAAGTCACAGGGAGTTTCAGTAAAACCTGCAGCAGAAAAAGAATCAGGTACCCCTGTGCTGTCAGACAGGGTCGTGTTGGGTGGCAGAGTCGTGTAGATTAGTGTCCAGATGCGGCTTCCCCCCTTGTGAATGAGTAAGGGGTACTTGTACCCCTCCCCAAACCCAAAAAATTCATGCACCAACGTTACCCAGGGTCAATCACGACGTCCAGCGTTGTCCACGACAGCGACGACTCAGCGAAATAAAAAGTAAAACGAGAAAAAAACAATTTTTAAAAAAAAAACGACGCCCACTGAGCCGCCCTCTCACGACGATCTGCCGCCGCAGAATGACATTCTAACAGATGCTGGCAAAATATAAACAATTGGGCGGAACTAGCGGTGACAGCTAGCTAGCTCCGCCCAACTGTTTACAGTTGTACGGCATCTGACAGGTGAGCCATGATTGAGCAAAGTCATCATTACTTTGCCCAATCATGGCTCTTACAGAGTATTGTGCCCTGATTGGGCAAAGTCTTGCACCTGACCTGTGGGCAGGTGCAAGGCTTTAGCCAATCAGGGCTCACAAGGCACTGTGTGGTGCGCAGTGACTTGTGTTGCACTCGGCGGGCAATGCTGACAGTTCGTGTGTTAGCCGAGCACACAAACTGCCGATGTTCGAGTCGAACTCTTGCTCGACTCGAACATCGGGGCCCATCTCTAGTGTAGATCCCAGGACTGGATGAACAGAAGTACAAATCCTTTTGCAGGTAAATCAGATCCCATACATGTATTTTGTGGTAAACTGAAGAACGGAACTAGTAAGGGGTCCAGGTCCCAAAGACCCCAATGACCAGTTCATTTCCAGTGACTCAATGACTCAACAAGCACTTGAGTCCACATGAGAGCCAGGCAACGGTAACCCTTACAGCTCTAAACTTGTCTCGCAGATCTATACCCAACTCAACACATTGACCTCCCCTACTAGACACTCCTACGTAGGAAAATGGGAACGGGACCTAGGGGTATCGCAGCCTCTGGAGAGTTGGCAGCAGATCTGGGCCTCAATGGCCACCTGCTCCATCAACATCTCTTCCATGGAAACGGCCTTTAAGTCCCTCACACGGTGGTATCTGGTGCCGTCCAGATTGGCCCACCTTCACCCTTCGCACTCGCCAACATGCTTCAGGGGCTGCTCGTCTCTGGGCGACGTCCTGCACACGTGGTGGTCTTGCCCCATGATTGCCAGATTTTGGTCGAGAGTTTTCCGTTTGCTGGACAGCCTATTCTCGGTAAAGCTCCGCAAGGACCCATGGATGGCCTCGTTACACCTCAAATCTCCACTCCTTACGAAACCCCAACATCGCCTAGCCACGCATGTCCTACTGGCAGCCAAACAAACTATTGCCGCTACATGGAAAAAACAATTTGTATCCTTCGGGGAAGTTACACGGCTGATGGACTTTTTCTGCCTCAACGAGAAACTGACCAGCATCCTCTCGGATACCAATAAGTCATTCGCGAAGATCTGGCAACCCTGGATAGACTATACCCACCCCTCTCTGGCCCCAGCTAGCCTAATAGCCCTCTAGGCAACCAAAATAAAAGAGCTCATTCCAGTCAGACCCAGTGCCCCCCTACCCACTCCCCCCTTATTTTCTTTTTATTTCCTCTTTGCCCCTTGCCACCTGGCACGCTGCCTTCCGGATTCCCTTATTCAGACAACCCTCTTTCAGCGGGATCTACTCCCGGCTTGAAGAACCCGGAGCACTTATGACCTCAATTGAGACCCACTTGACAACAGACAATGTCTCCGCCTTCCTGAGTTACCTGTACATATGTATTGTTTACTGTATTATGTACCCTACCTAATGTCAAAACTTAATAAAAACTTTGAAACGAGAGAGCCAGGCAACGAGCATTCTCAGAAGGAGCCCGCCTGCTAGTTTCAGAACAGGTCCCTTTAAGGTAGCTCGAAATGAAATGATAGACCTGTAACAAGACAGAAAAACAAATATATGTTCTGAGCTGCCCCAGCTGCCAACCCACCCCTGTGGAGGAGATCCGTGAACAAACAGACGTGATCTCTGTAGACATACAGCAGAATGTCGTGAGCTCATCACAAGACGTCCCTCTTGTCATTCAACCTCCAAGCGCTTTAACAGGATTGGATAAAGCAATCAAAATCCTTTTAAACCCGCTCGTGTCTTCTGGGAAGATCTGGGGCTTTAAAATTGCTCCTGCATGTAATGTATAGATGTGACGGGGCCCTGTACATTCCATCTGTTGCGTTGTTAGCGGGAAGGACCTGGAGATGGTATCGCGTCCCAGAGCCAGGGAATAAAACCTGGCGTCTCGTGTACAAACACGTCTCCAGATAGTGATAAAACCACTCAGCGTTCTGTCAGGAGTACCGGGCCGCGCATTCTGATTTCCTATCTGCAGACTTATCGTTGTCAGTGCAGCACCGGAGACACCGCCAAGGCGGGTGACCTCCCGAACCAGGCGGATTAACACTGCCGCCGAAGGAATGGGAGAAGTCGGAAGGGGGAAACGCTGGCTAGTGCCACGCCATTTCAAAGACGAGAGCAAAAATGCCATGTGCATGATGCCAGCCAAAAGAGATTAAATTACAAACCAGGAACAGGTCGTTGTTATCCGCAGCCTTGAATACTCCCTCTCCTATCCTACAACATAAGGTGCTCCACGGCTAGCAGAATCAATTACTTAATGGCAGCACTGATTTATAGCTGGCGCGTGAGAGATAACATAAAGATTAACAACGCGTTTCTGCTGTTTAGAAGCGGCTGCGATGCCAATTTGTTTAAATGGAACCCGTAAAAGTACGGCCAAACTGCAGCCCTTTAGATTTGGATCGTGCCTGGACATACGCTTTAAACAGGCCATGTTTATGGTTAGTATTGCCGCCAATATGCAAATGAGCCATTTTCCGAATGCAGGCAGCTGGAAACATTTGATGTCCGTTTGGCTGGTTTGAAAGATGAGCTCAGCTGCACATTATCGCCTTTGTGTCTTTATAAATGAAGACAGGGTGGCTAAAGACCAGTTCCAGGTGTCAAGTGGCTGTGTGGGGTCTCAGGTGGGCTGTGTGAGGTTTCAGGTGGGCTGTGTGGGGTCTCAGGTGGGCTGTGTGAGGTTTCAGGTGGCTGTGTGGGGTCTCAGGTGGGCTGTGTGAGGTTTCAGGTGGGCTGTGTGGAGTCTCAGGTAGGCTCTGCGGGCTCTCAGGTGGGCTATGTGGGCTGTGCAGTGTCTCACCAGGGGTGCAGAGGCAGGCACCGTAGTGTCAGGGAGACGTAGGAGGAGATGTGCGGGCCGAACAAACCCAGGACCTCAGGCAGTCGCATCTCTCAAAAAAATTTAAGTGCCGGTATCGGCACTTAGTATCTTGTGTCCAGCTGTATGCTGGCCTGAAACCTGGACACAAGACTCAAACCGGACTGGCCGAGTAAATCCCAGACAGGTGGCAACCCTAGCTATAGGTCTTACATTTTCAGCCCTACACTCCTCACTGGAGCAGGATATATAACAACGTATAGGTCATATATTGCTAAAGTAAGTCAGTAAAATTGCAGCTTCACCTATGGGTCAAAGGTACTGCACTGGGTCCCCAGGGTCATGTCAGGCTTGGAGAGGTACAAAAGGTAGATAACTTGAAACAAACGCCCTCTGCCTCTGCCAACCTACTCTCAAAAATGATAATTGTCTGGCAATCATTCTGATTCAATGGCTTTAACACTTCCTGAGCCATGAACATAAAACAAGCATGTAGTTCAGCAGTTCTGCCTTTACTTGCTGCACGCTTGCTCCAGGTCTGTGGCACAGGAAACCAAAGACATCCAGGCTTTTTCTGAAGGTCAGCAATGGCAGTCGTTGCTATCAGTAAAGGGGTGTCTTAAAAGCAGAATCTTCATCCATACTCCCCTACCCCTTTCTGACAGAATGGGGAAAGATTTTATCGATCCCTGGAGCTGTTAGTCAGACATCCAGGTGTCCCATTTTTGAGGGAATTCTCTGTATTTATTGGTCTCCTAGTGAATGTTACATAGAGAATGCCCTCCAGATAGATAAAGCCCTGAGTTTAACCTATAAAAGAGTGCTAGCTATCAAAGCAAGAGGATGGATCAGGGGGAATTCTCCAGCCAGAAAGAAATAAAGACCCTCATGATGATAACACTAAAATACAACATTCAAAGAGGGGGAAATGAGGTGTGCCAGGTGCTTTGCATTGCTAGGAGTCAGGGAAATTAGGAGTGGACAGGCAGCAATCAAGAGGTCACCTTACCAGCAGAAACAAAGTGGCCACTGGACCACTATTAGAAGACCTCACGGGTGGGGTTGGGAACACCCTACAGCACACTGGAACCTGACAGTATTCCCAGAACACCAGATTATCAGCAGCAATGGAGAAGTTACACCACCACCTGGATGAAACATCTAAAACCTCATCACCATGGAGTGTATTACCAAAAGCTCCATGCTTTAGTTGGAGCATACCTCTAATAGGTTAAACCTAGAGATCTGAACCACTCTGCCATCGTGAAAAGTTTTTGTTTAGATTGGAGTTCTCTTTCAATAAAAAATTCATAAACTTGAGTCAGAAGAGTTTTCAAGGATCATTATTTAATAATGACTCCCTGAGTCATAACTGAATACTAAAAGGTACTTGGATAGAGCACCTGCTAATCTGTCAGTTAGTAGTGCTAACTGACAGATTAATCTGCCTTTAGTCGCTGCAGTAAGGAGAGCTGGTCTTTCTATTGCATAGATGTATGTCTGATCATAAGTGTTGCAAATGGTGGGGGAAAGATCACCCTTCATATATATACACTGAGTGGCCAGATTATTTTGACCACCTGAAGTTTGTAGGCAAATTAGCTATAATTTGGCGCTGAAGTTGCTAGAGGGCCAGACCATTATAAATAGGGAAGCAGGTTGTTTACCACGACAGTAGAAGTGATTTTTTTTTTTGAAGATACGGGGAAACAACGCAATTTAACAGCCTTTGAACGTGGGATGATTGTTGGCGCTCGGAGCCATTGAGCGAGTATCAACAAAACAGCAGAATTTGTTAAAGCTATTGTTAAAGTGTTTAAAGACTGGACTGTCAGCCGAAAATCTGGGTCTGAACGTGCAAATTGTGGCCGTCAGCGAGTCACGACTAGTCAATGTTAGGGCAGAACGGAGAGTGGCAAGACTGGTACAAGACAACAGAAGGGTAACAGTCCATCAAATGACTGCAGATCTTAATCAAGGATCCTCTCAAACAATCTCTGAACGCACTGTTTGCCGTACACTGCATCGTATGGGATATGGAAGCCGAAGGCCTGTTCGAACACCTTTGATGTCTGCAGTTAACAAGATAAAACGTCTCCAATTCGCACAGGAACACAAGCATTGGACAGTCGAGCATTGGAAAAAAGTCATGTGGTCCGATGAATCACGTTTCCAGTTGCATCATGCAGATGGCAGAGTGAGAATTTGGCGGGAACAAGATGAAAGCATGCACCCCACATGATTGAGTACAACCCTTCAAGCTGGTGGGGGCAGTGTTATGGTTTGGGGGAATGTTTTCCTGGCATGATTTGGGCCCTTTAATTCGTGTGAAACAACTTCTGAATAGCACAGCATACCAAAGTATTGTTGCTGATCAAGTTCCTCCTATCATGTTGATGGCGTATCCCAATGGAGATGGCTTCTTCCAACAAGACAATGCGCCATGCAACGGTGCTCGTATTGTGCAGGAGTGGTTTCAAGAACATGAGGGAGACTTAACCTTGCTCAGGTGGCCCCCACAATCAGCATATCTTAAGCCAATTGAGCATTTGTGGGACGAAGTTAAAAGAGCCATCAGGCAGCTGGTTCCACAACCATGAAATCTCACAGAACTGGACAGCGCTATTCATCAGGCATGGTGTCAGATTCCTCGCATCACCTTTCAACATCTCGTGGAGTCAATGCCAAGAAGAATCGCCGCAGTATTAAAGGCAAAAGGTGACCCAACGAAGTACTGATGGGGTGGTCATAATAATCTGGCCACTCAGTGTACATACTGTACATAAAACAGCATTAGAAAGGAGCTTGCGGTCTCTCAAGATTCCTCTAATGCTATGCACTCTTTATTTATGAGGAGTTCCAGGCAAAATTACACTTAATCAGTATTAGGAAGTATACTTAAAAGGGAACCAGTTAGTATAGAACTATGATAGAGGCTGCTGCGGATGGTTCAGGATCAAGAACAGTCATACTTTTGGCCTGGAACAAGTTCATTTCATAAGCTGCTGGTTTCCAAAGAATTGGTGACTTACTAAGTAAGAAAGCATGGGCATACTTAGGTTAAGGTCTGTGGGAGCCCCTGCACACAAATACTGCGCAAACAAAGAGTTGGCTTCTGCTTGACCTTGATTCTCATCTGAAGGCTGCCAGCCTGGACCTCTGCTTCATCTTTGAGCATGCCTCCATCTTGGCTCTGGTACCTGTCTTCAGTTGACCAGCATCTGACACCCAGATATGAACCTGTTCTTATATTCTGCCTAGGTTTGTTTAAACTCTGGGTTGACATCAAAGACATCTTACAGAATTCATGCTCTGTGTTTGCACAAGCTCCAACCACCTCATTCTGGTCATCTCGAGAATTGTATTATTCTTATGGAGCATCCTCCTGTCTAAAAGGATCTGAACTCCAGGTGAAGGAATATAGACCTGTTGCAGAAGGCACTAAAGAACCTGATGGGCCACAGGAATGTCCCAAGTCCTTTGAGAACCAATAGGTTATTGTCTCTCACAAAATTACGTCTTTATTGGGTGGTGGCACATGTACGCTGAGATAAGGTATGAAGGTAATTCTGGAAGATGGAACTTGTGGTAGGTTGTTGAGAATTCCTCATTTGAAACAGTGCCAAGAGCAAATGTGGGTGACAAATGCTAAGAACACAGTCAGAGAGCATACACTATATGACCAAAAGTTTGTGGAAACCTGACCATCAGACCTACTAGATTGTCAAAATTATATGGACACCCCTCCAAATAATTGAGTTGACCTGTTTCCAGCGAAGGGTTCTGTTGATACTACAGCACACAAGGACATGTTAGACAATTGTGCTCTTCCAATATAGTTTGGAGAAGGCCCATTTATTTTCCAGCATGACTATGCCACTGTGTACAAAGCCAGCTCCAGAAAGACATGCTTAAATGAGTTTGGTCAAAACAGATCCCTTATCTTAACCCTACTGAACACCTTTGGGATGAATTTGAAGGAAGACTGCGAGTCAGGTCTTACCATTCAACATCAGTACCTGACCTAACAAATGCTCTTTTGGCTTTCCGACCATGAGTTCTAACATATTATAACATATTAATGGCTATGGTTTTGGAATGGGAAGTCCACTCCAACACGTTCCTATAGGTCAGGTGTCAGCAGACTTTTAGCCATATAGAGTATCTTCATAAAGAATTCTTTCAGTTGTTGGAGAAAATGGTGCTAACGTGTTTTTGGGTTTTTGCACCCCCCCTCCCCCTTTTTCTTTTGTTGCCTATATATCCCTGAAGGAGGGGAGGTTTGTGTGCCCCCAAAATGCTCTGCTTTGGGTACAATCTCACAACATGGCAACCATTGCTTGTTTGAAGCTCACTCAGGCTCTGCAATTCCTGACATGTGGTGGCTTTCTCTCTCCAGCTTGTCCATATCCATGTTCATCTATACCAGGGGTCTCAAACCTCTGGCCCTGCATCTGTGGTGAAACTACAATGATGCATCTCTCTTCGGGAGTCATGTCTGTGGCTGTTTAACACCTGTGTAACCGTGTCTTCACATGTTAGCCATCAGAAGGCCGTCATGGAAGCGAGCAACATCTTAAAAGGTATACAGTGGAAACTCTAAGCATTGAAGAGAACCTGCATACAAACAACAGGTAGAAATGAGGTTGCCACTAGAGGACCTGTCCTCCTGAAAATGCTTAATGCCTGACTGTAATGGTGATCAGTGCCTTAAGTACCTTCTGCGCATGTTCAAGAGCTTTGACCACATTTTCCTGGTCAGCTCCCTTATTCAGGCCTTGCCATTACCATGTGTAATAGGGCCCCATAGCAGAAGCATTAAAGGGCCCCGTCTCTTTTATCCCCATCTAGAGATACAGAATAATGTTCTGTTCAATTAAACCACTATAATAATCCATCTGTGGACATTGATGTTGATTAAATCATATGTACGGTATAGGGTAATTGAATGTGTGTCACATAAGATGACAACATGCAAAGGATTTATGAATTGGTAATATGAATTGATGGACTACTGATAGGTGGGCCAGCCACTAGCAGAGTGGAAATGAATGAAGTTAATCCAGGGCAAGTGGGATCCATACAGGAAAGGACAGAAGGACTCCTCTGTGGGCTACCTTCTGCCATGCTGAGGCTCCTGATGTGAAGAAGGGACTGAAGACTCTGATGTCAAGGGAGGGACTGAGGACTCTGATGTCAAGGGAGGGACTGAGGACTCTGATGTCAAGGGAGGGACTGAGGACTCTGATGTCAAGGGAGGGACTGAGGACTCTGATGTCAAGGGAGGGACTGAGGACTCTGATGTCAAGGGAGGGACTGAGGACTCTGATGTCAAGGGAGGGACTGAGGACACTGATGTCAAGGGAGGGACTGAGGACTCTGATGTCAAGGGAGGGACTGAGGACTCTGATGTCAAGGGAGGGACTGAGGACTCTGATGTCAAGGGAGGGACTGAGGACTCTGATGTCAAGGGAGGGACTGAGGACTCTGATGTCAAGGGAGGGACTGAGGACTCTGATGTCAAGGGAGGGACTGAGGACTCTGATGTCAAGGGAGGGACTGAGGACTCTGATGTCAAGGGAGGGACTGAGGACTCTGATGTCAAGGGAGGGACTGAGGACTCTGATGTCAAGGGAGGGACTGAGGACTCTGATGTCAAGGGAGGGACTGAGGACTCTGATGTCAAGGGAGGGACTGAGGACTCTGATGTCAAGGGAGGGACTGAGGACTCTGATGTCAAGGGAGGGACTGAGGACTCTGATGTCAAGGGAGGGACTGAGGACTCTGATGTCAAGGGAGGGACTGAGGACTCTGATGTCAAGGGAGGGACTGAGGACTCTGATGTCAAGGGAGGGACTGAGGACTCTGATGTCAAGGGAGGGACTGAGGACTCTGATGTCAAGGGAGGGACTGAGGACTCTGATGTCAAGGGAGGGACTGAGGACTCTGATGTCAAGGGAGGGACTGAGGACTCTGATGTCAAGGGAGGGACTGAGGACTCTGATGTCAAGGGAGGGACTGAGGACTCTGATGTCAAGGGAGGGACTGAGGACTCTGATGTCAAGGGAGGGACTGAGGACTCTGATGTCAAGGGAGGGACTGAGGACTTTTTGGGGGGCTGATGTGAAGAGGGCTCCTGATGTGAAGGGGGGCTCTTATGTGAAGAGGGGAACCCTACTTTTTTGTGCTCGTGTGTGGGGTCCCCCCTTAAAACCCATAACAGACTCCTACCTCAGATAAGAGTCTAGTATGGATTTTGGAGGGGCCACACATGGTTTTGTACATTTTAAACTGGGAGGGCCTAGAGATTTTGCATACATTTAACAGTTGCCATGACTGAAGGCAGGTTGAGAAACAGCTTTCTTCTGCATATCCGTCAGGGTTGTCCGCATTGAGGATTTCAAAATATGAACATTGCTTGACTCTCCGCTCTCGTATTCTAAAAGTTACGACTACAATTTATCTCCACCGCCATTCAGCAAGGGTGAGCACCCCACCTCAATGGAGAATCCAACACACAATGTCATACAATAATGATCAATTATACAGTATAATTTTATCAAATGATATTAAGCCGTCATTTAGCCGCTCGCTGCCAATGCACCAAATTTTCTGCAATTTTGTCATCTTTGCACTCCTCCGAGACAGCGCTGTGTATGAGCATCTGATATCGTATAAGTCAGCAGCAAACTGTCCTTGCAAATTATCGGTACAAAGTTGGCACATTGTGCACACCCTCACCTCTCCTGTCCATTTGATCACACAAGGCCGCGGTGACTGGACGCAGCTACTGCCAGAACGTATTACCCTCCACCATAGAACGGGTTGAATCTTCCTGACCAGCTTCAAAAGGTATT
>NW_017306285.1:2825171-2829076 GCF_000935625.1 Nanorana parkeri | reverse complement strand
GGGGGGGGGGAAATCAGGCAAATGCAGCACCACGGAGGGTGCAGACCGAGAGTGTAATGCCGGAAAGAATACTGTATCATTACATTCCTGGCCCTGATGGACCTAAGTAACGTTGTGCTGCAGTTATGGTGTATTCCCAGATACTGGAATGTAACATATATAAAGAATGTTATAGTTCACTGGGCTATACTGGGCTAGGGCCACCACATCCCCAGCGAACCACAAAGTTGCCCAAAAATTCACATTCCATCTGGCCTTCTGCACATATCAATACCAGGGGCTATAATATATCAAGAGGGAAATTTTAACTATGACCGAATTTTGTCTAAAACAATTTGGACATTTTTGTAAATTTGGCTCCACTGGAGTCAATAGGGAAGGTGCAATTAAGGTGGTAGGGGGTGCACTTTAAAGCGACTTGTCTCAAATACACATCCATACAAAGATATTGCCTCCTGCCAACTTCTAGGTCACTACTGCATGCCTGTGTTTTGGCTCTGCCTGTGCACCTCTTGCTACGACCCTCTGCCTGTCCTGCAACCCTGCCTGAATGACGCCTGCCCTGACCCATGTCTGTTTATGGAATATATACCAGGGGTAAGAAAAATCTGCCCCTCCAGCTGTGATGCAACTACAAGTCCCATGAGGTATTGCAAAACCCTGACAACCACAAGCATGACTCCCAGAGGCCGATGCATAATGGGATTAGTGCTTTCACCACAGCTGGAGGGCTGGAGTTTGCTAACCCTTGTTTAGGATCATGTCCCCGCATTTATTTTTTCCTTTAACAAGAAACAGCTTTTTTTTACTTCCAGTGACATCATCACCAGGCTTGTAAAATGCTTGCAGGGGTAGCTGCTGGGAGCTCATTGAATTAAGCACTCCCCTAGAAGTACACCTCCCAAAAGGATTTTCCCTACACAATGCGCGTAAAGGGTATTTAAAGTCAAGGCAGGACCACAGTTTTTGTGGGGGAAAAAATGAATGTATGTGTGTGGAGAGGAACACAGAGGTGCGGGGATAAGGGCTATACCCTTGCCTGGTGGTCCGGTAATTCAGGTTTCAGCCAAAACATTTTGTTGTTTTTTTTTTTTATTAAATGGAAATGGTTAGAAGTTGTATCAGATTTAATTGCTGTGACACCATCACGGAGATTTTTTCTGACTTCCTGTACAAGTCAGCTGGAAAGGAAATGAGGGGAAAAAGGGTAAATCTCCCTAAACTTCAATAAAAACCCAACAGAGGTTCGAACTATTGCCTATGTCCCGGTCACCAGGAGGGGAAGTGAGAAGAACCCTCAAGCAGCAATAAAAAATTAGAGAAATTTGAAAAAACCTGGTCTCCATGGATCGATAAATATTTTGCTTCAGCCACCACTCGCCGACTCTGTACAATATAACTTACTCTTACTATCCTCTCTGACATAATAACCCTCCTACACCTACGTGCAGCCCGAATCCCTCTCTTCCTCTCCTTACCCCTTCCCACTAGGACTTGCCTGCCTTCTTCTTCTTCTTTCCAGTTCCTTCCTCTCCCCATGTTGTGTTGTCTGTTAGTCTTGTGTGGTGCAAAGGTTTGACGCACTCAGACGCCCGAAAGACATTCAGCCTCCAAGTAAAGACCAGGCAGACTGCCTGCGAGCTTCATATACACTTATGCGCCAAATATCCTTTTGGAAATGGAGTCCTGAGCTCCTCCTGTCGAGTACACAACACAGGGATTGATGACAGAGTCTCCATCATCCTCATACAGATAAACATGTACAGTACATCTACACTAGACTATAGGAATATATACTTTATATATATTCTCTATAGGTTGGACTCGATTGACTTGTGTCTTTTTTCAACCTGATTAACTATGTAACTATGTAACGCTTACTATTGCTTGTCTGACGCACATCCGTATCACCTGCAACGCTTCAAAGCGATGATATGTTATAGTATTTACTGCTAACCGCAGATATCGGTTTATCCTTTCATCCCTGTGAAAACTAATCAAGTTCTTTAAATTTCTGTAATGGCACCATGTGTTGTACTGTATTGGAAATTTTTCTGCTTACAAACCAATAAAAAAATTATATGTGGAAAAATGAGAGAATATCTTCCTTCCCTGCTCTGTATAGAACAGGAATAATATCTGTGCTGGAATTACATTTGAAGCTTTTCATGTTACTGCAAAAAGAAAAAACATTAAAAGAAAAAATAATGACTCTGTATCTATTATGTAAAAGAGCAAATAACGGTTTTCATGACGACAGAAGCAGAAACTGAGATATTTGTCACTTCTGGATCTTCTTTTCTTCCGTTAGATGCCAATAAAGGCAAAAGGAGGAAACAAAATAATGCAAGTTTTATATTCTATAGAATGACAGCAGAGGAAGTCATCTGTCCATTTGCGATATCCCCCCCACCATTACCTTCTAGATCTCAATACTTTTATAACATGAATGTTGTTTAGTGGCCCTTTAAGTAGAAGGAAGCGAGGCGGCTGCCATTTTGGTACACCGCCAACAGTCCTCTGTACACACTTCCTGTGGTGTTGCCAGCTCAGCGGCGGATGATATTAAAAAATTCTGCAAGCTTCCTCATCTGATGCAAAACACACAGCAGAATCTGTGCAGCCCCGGGGGCGACGTGGCCGAGACTGATTAAAAAACGTCGGAGTAAATACAAATTTTTGGAGGGGACTCTCTGTGCCGGAGCGCTTCCCATTTCTCCAAACGTCCCCATATTGCGGGAAAAGGAATAAATGTTGTCTGGCTCCGAAATTATATTAAATTTTGTAACAGAAAAATAATAAAGTCAGATTCCAATAAACTTCCCTCGCCCCCAATGCAACTGGATGGGATTAAAGGGGCACTCTTGTCAACATGAGATGCCACAGCCTCACCAGCCCGCACTGGATGAACGTTGAAGCTCAAGATGCAGAATTGAGGCTCCTAGAGGAGTCATTGTAGACTCACGGATTAGGAGATGGTCATCATGCGTCACCAGCTTCAGAAAACACCAGCTTGAGACAATGGCATTAGCTTGGGATCATTTAGAACTCATTAAGAGGCGCATCTGACCTCCCTCCATTTCCACAGACCTGTATGGAATCCAAAGCCTTTCCGGTGCCAACGAAGTCCATCAACAAAACTTTTTCTGAAGCTGGTGGCTCGTAATGACCGTCTCCTAATCAGCGAGTCTACAATGATTGCTCTAGGAACCTCAACTCTGCATCTTGCCATGTGGGTGACTACTACCTGGACTCTGTGTCTTCCTCTGCCCAGATTGCCAGTTTTGCTTGCTGTTATACACACCAAAAATATTGGCACCCCTGCATTTCTGTCAGATAAAGCACAACTTTGCACAGAAAATTCTTTCAATTACAAATGTTTTGGCATTCTCATGACACAAAAAAAGAGAAAAAAAAGCCAAACCTGAGACATTCCACGCAAAACTCTAAAAATGGACTGGACAAAATTATTGGTACCCTCAATTAATATTTGGTAGCACAGCCCTTGAAAAAAAATAACTGAAATCAATGGCTTCCTGTAACCATCAATGAGTTTCTAACACCTCTCTGCAGGAATTTTGGACCACTCTTCTTTCGCCAACTGCTCCAGGTCTCTATGGGATTGAGATCTGGACTCTCTGGAGATGGACTTGTAACCTTGAGATTGTCCATGCTTTTCCACAAAAAAATGCAATAATTTCTTGCAATTTGGAGACGGTGCCAATAATTTTGTCCAATCCATTTTTGGAATTTTGCATGGAAAGTGCCAGATTTGGCTTTTTTTCTCCATTTTATTTGTGTCATACCAATACAAACAATAGAAATAAACATGAGAATGCCGAAACATTTGTAACTACAACAATTTTCTGCGCGAAGTGGTGCATTAGCTGACAGAAATGCAGGGG
>NW_017306285.1:2806334-2824227 GCF_000935625.1 Nanorana parkeri | reverse complement strand
GGGGGGGGGGGGGCAATATTTTTGGCCATATCTGCACAAATGTACAGTATATAGACCATAGAAACCCTTTACAATGTATATATGAAACGTTCAGTAAATATCTTTGGAGTGTAGAAAAGTGCTATCACCTATCTGGAGTTTCTCTTTAAGAAATGCGTATATGACGGGCAGACGCACCAGTCCCACAACACAGCTTTCGCCACAAACTGCGGCTCGGCTTGGTAACACTTTATGATGCTTTTTTGTTGTTGTCTTTTTTACAGGAAATGATGAATAAATCAACGTTCTCTGGGACAGAAAAGCAATGAAGGGAAACGTCTGCCAGCTGACGTCACTGTACAGGTGTTAAATAAACCAGGAGATGGGGATCCAGAGGGAGGGAGTGGGAGGAAGACTGAAGCTGAGCGCGCTCCCGCACGCTCCGGAATAAGGATGAGTGAATTGGCCTTGGATTGGCTCGTGAACAGTTTCGTGAATCTTGCTCAAAGTTTGGGAACCCCATTGAAGTCTGTGAGGGTGTGAATACTCACTTCCGACCATTTGTAGGGATTATAAGCAATATTGTTAAACACAAGACATGGGAAGCCTGTCAATGCCATGGGGGGGGGCATGGAAAAAAAAAAGAAAAAAGATTCAGAATTGGCAGCTCTCCCTAACAGTTACAACAATATGACAATATGGCGGCTGTGAGACCCCCTTTAAATAGAGTGGGGTACGGGTCATCCATTCCAAATTAATGTTTCAGATGACCAGGGGAAAAGACTATGCACGGCCAGGGGCGGAACTACCGGCGGTGCAGCCCGTGCGACCGCCCCAGGGCCCAAGGCTCTCACAGGGGAGGAGGTGGAAGAGGCCGGGGCCCATCACTGCCGGTCCGGTGGTGGAGGAGGCCGGGCCCAGTAGCGCCGGTCCAGTGGCAGAGGAGACCAGCAGCAGCAGGTAAGGAGCTGCATGTGCAGGGAAAGGGACTCTGACCAGCCCACCGGGACCCTGCAGAGCCCACCATAGAGAGTCTCCATGAGAGAGGGCTGTGTGGGGTCTCAGGTGGGTATGGAGTCCAGTGCGTTGCTATGTCCAGTCCAGTGCATTGCTAGGTCCAGAGTCCAGTGCGTTGCTAAGTCCAGAGTCCAGTGCCTTGCTAAGTCCAGAGACCAGTGCATTGCTAAGTCCAGAGACCAGTGCATTGCTAAGTCCAGAGTCCAGTGCATTGCTATGTCTAGTGCATTGTTATGTCCAGAGTCCAGTGTGCTGCCAAGTCTAGAGTCCAGTGCGCTGCCAAGTCCAGAGTCCAGTGCGCTGCCAAGTCTAGAGTCCAGTGCGCTGCCAAGTCTAGAGACCAGTGCGCTGCCAAGTCTAGAGACAAGTGCGCTGCCAAGTCTAGAGACCAGTGCGCTGCCAAGTCTAGAGACCAGTGCGCTTCCAATATACTGTTCTGCATTGCTGTATAATGCATTGCTGCGATTTGTAGAAGCAGCTTAATCTGTCTTTCCATTTACTGTGTTTCCATTTACTTTCTCAAATCCCTCGCAAGTCTAGAAGAGAAAACGGCAGTCCTGTGAGCTAATCATATTCTGCTGAATTGAACAGTGTTGTCAGCCTAACACAGGGAGCATGCTGACAGAAAAACGATGGCCTCATTAGTGTAGTGATGCACCTTATTTGTCCAGACGGGGGTCAGGTCAGTGACCAACATCTACAGCTTAATTACAAAGGAGAAAAAAAATGAGGACACCGAGCAGTTTTTATTGTCTTCAATCTAGATTACAAGGTTGACTGAGAATTAAAAATTCATCTATGTAATATGCAGTCAGTTCCCAGTGGACCGGCCCTGTGAAGTGTCAGCAGTATGGATACCGGCCGACTCTTGCCCGGGTCTCTATGTTCTGGAGTTTCATGTACCACCTCCAGCTGACACATCGCTGAGCGCAGGAGGAATAAACACTCTCCTTTTCACCTTGTACAGCTCTGAGCTCTGCAGAATACTAATACCGCTCCGCCGCTGAAAAGTCAAGCACCTGGGTTCTGAAAGCAGCTGGCCGTTCATTGGCTGTTGCAGAACTACAAGTCTCAGCAAGCCCAATGTTGGCAACCAAAGCTGGGAAGGTTTCTGCCGCTCCCCCACCATTCTTATGCTCATTATAGGGGGAACAATAAACTTCTATGGAGGTTATGGATCTGTCCACTTTAAATCTCCCAAACTGCAAACCGACCCACAACCAGATCACTTCTAGTCCTAATTGGTCTGTGTACAGAAGAGGCTCATTCACCTTGATCAGCAACACAAAAGCCTTTCCTGTGCACCTCTCTGAACCTGGTTTCACTATGTTACTTATGGCTCATTATTAACCAGGCACAAGGACTTCCCTGACTTGACCCATTCACCATGGCCTCGTTCAGCACTAAGGCACCCTTATTAAATAGGGATTGTTGAGTCCTAAGTAACATGGTGAAGCCAGGTTCAGAGAGGTGCACAGAAGAGGCTATTGTGGCTGTTCAAAGTGATAAAGCCTCTTCCCACCTACCTGAACCTGGTTTCACTATGTTACTTAGGGTTTAGCAATCCCCTATTTAATAAGGATGCCTCAGTTGCTCACTGGACTATTTAATGAGGGTGCATTACCTGCTGACTGAACTATTTAATGAGGGTGCCTTAGCCACCGACTGGACTATTTAATGATGGTGCCTTAGCCGCCGACTGGACTATTTAATGAGGGTGCCTTAGCTGCCGACTGGACTATTTAATGAGGGTGCCTTAGCTGCCGACTGGACTATTTAATAAGGGTGCCTTAGGCGCCGACTGGACTATTTAATGAGGGTGCCTTAGCCGCCGTCTGGACTATTTAATGAGGGTACATTAAACGCCGACTGGACTATTAAATGAGGGTGCCTTAGCTGCTGACTGGACTATTTAATGAGGGTGCCTTAGCCGCCGACTGGACTATTTAATGAGGGTGCCTTAGCTGCTGACTGGACCATTTAATTAAGGTGACTTGGCTGCTGACTGGATAATTTAATGAGGGTGCCTTAGCTGCTGACTGGACCATTTAATGAGGGTGCCTTAGCTGCTGACTAGTTCTCTGCTCCAAGGTTAATATGCTTTCTTATGGCACGGGGGAAAAAGAAAGTCGTCTTGCGCTCACTAAGGGGCCAGCTGGTTCGCTTTAGCGCTATGTCACAATTTAGATTATGGCTCAGTGGGCGGGGCAGAGACACAAAGCAGAAGTACTGGTTGGGATAGCTGAACCCTTCTGATCTCCGGTGATGGTTGTAGGTCTCGGCACTGTGCTCGGGAACTTGTAGCTCATTTCCTGAGGAATTATTCATCAGTCGCCTCCTACACATTCACATACATGCAAATAACATACAAATTACTAAGATGTGGTGACCTTCAGGGCTCGGCCACGTGCGGCGGGTAGTCGGTGTGTATGTAAATCACCTTGCGGCTGGCGGCCTGTGCCGTGCGGAATAACAATTGCGGGGTTGCAGTAATTACATCTGTGTTGGCGTCTGGTGAGTGAGCGTTAGCGGGAAGGAGACCTGGCAGCCCTCGAGAAATGCGCGGCGCTCTTGTTTTCCAGCCACTAATAACTCCTTGTCATTCACCGTCCCCGGCGAGGCTTCCGCTGACACTTTCAACCCGTCTGCCACTTTAACCCGTGATGTGCCGGGCAAGAACGGCAACAAATGAGGGCTCCCTATGCCGCCCTGTAGCCACCAATGGGAGGCCAGCTTTTTCAGATTCCGATCGGCAGTTGGCATCTGCATGCGTCGGGGTTTTAATGTACAACAGCAAAGAGTTTCCCAGCACACTCACCAGCCAGCATGCAAAAAAACTTATCTCACCGCTAAGGTTAAAAACAGAGGTTTAGATACACGCTTTCTGCACAAAATGTGAAAGCCGCACAGCCGCGCCAACGCACCTCCATATAGTGCGCTCCTAACTCTAAACTATGAGAGTCTCCATCTTGGAGCACATGTGGCAAAAGATTCAATTGGGTGCAGGTTTGTCAGGAGGAAGCCCAACCTCCTTAAAGACTTAACACTTTCAACCCGTCTGCCACTTTAACGGGTTATGTCGGGCAAGAACGGCGACAAATGTCTCTGTGCCGCCCTGCAGCTGCCAATAGGAAGCCAGCTTTCGGATTCTGATCAGCAGTTGGCATCTGCATGCGTCGAGTTTTAATATAGAGGCAAAAGGGACACCACTTGCGTCTGACTATGGAAAATTTTCGATAAAAAAAATAAATATTTTGGTGCATTTATGGATGCTTGTAGCAGCCAGCATCATGCCAAAAAATTAAAGGTTAAAAAGAGCATGAACGGCTAAAGGGATGCCATGGAGGCTCCCTATGGCAGTATCCAGAGCACCTGGGGAATATGTACAGCTAAAGGGTTGCCATAGAGGCTCCATATGACAGTATTCAGAGCACCTGGGGAGTATGTACAGCTAAAGGGTTGCCATAGAGGCTCCCTATGACAGTATTCAGAGCACCTGGGGAGTATGTACAGCTAAAGGGTTGCCATAGAGGCTCCCTATGACAGTATTCAGAGCACCTGGGAACATGTACAGCTAAAGGGATGCCATAGAGGCTCCCTATGACAGTATCCAGAGCGCCTGGGGGGCATGTACATCTAAAAGGGATGCCATGGAGGCCTTCTATGAGAGTATCCAGAGCACCTGTGAAGTATGTACAGTTAAAGGGATGCCATAGAGGCTCCCTAAGACAGTATTCAAAGCACCTGGGAACATGTACAGCTAAAGGGATGCCATAAGGGGCTCCCTATGACAGTATCCAGGGAAGCTAGGGAGTATGTACACCTAAAGGGATGCCATGGAGGCTTCCTATGACACTATCCAGAGCACCAGGGGGGCATATACAGCTACACGGTTGCCATGGAGGCTCTCTATGACAGTATCCAAAGCACCTGGGGTGTATGTACAGGTAAAGTTATGCCATAGAGGCTCCCTATGACACTATCCAGAGCACCTGGGAGGCATGTACAGCTAAAGGGATGCCATGGAGGCCTTCTATGAGAGTATCCAGAGCACCTGGGGGGCATGTTCAGCTGAAGGGATGCCACGGAGGCTTTCTATGAGAGTGTCCAGAGCACCTGGGGAGTATATACAGCTAAAGGGATGACATGCAGGCTCCCTATGACAGTATCCAGAGCACCTGGCGGGCATGTACAGCTAAAGGGATGCCATGGAGGCTCTCTATGACAGTATCCAGAGCACCTGGGGAGTATGCACAGCTAAAGGGATGCCATATAGGCTTTCTGTGACAGTATCCAGAGCACCTGGGGGGCATGTACAGCTAAAGGGATGCCATGGAGGCTTTCTGTGACAGGATCCAGAGCACCTGGGGGGCATGTACAGCTAAAGGGATGCCATGGAGGCTTTCTATGACAGCATTCAGAGCACCTGAGGAGTATGCACAGCTAAAGGGATGCCATGGAGGCTTTCTGTGACAGTATCCAGAGCACCTGGGGGGCATGTACAGCTAAAGGGATGACATGGAGGCTTTCTATGACACGGCCTGGTAGTGGTGACAGGCAGCAGATGACTATCAGGAAACAGAAACAGCTCTCATGGGACAGCAAGAGAAAGATAAGAAGAAAGTTACCAGCACTTTAAACTTTCTTGACTTTCCTGCACATATTAATAGAGCCAAGATGTCTTGGAGTGAAGTACTACTATGTGTCACCAGAATGGAGGGGGGGAACTTATTTTAATTACACAAAGTATACAGTGGTATCAGAGTTAACCGTATGGTAAACGGAAATGTAATGAGTTGGGATTTCTCCATCTTGCATTCAGTCGCGTCTCTTTATTGAGGAAGCCCATTAGAGGTGATGTACATAACGAGCTATTAGCACAGGAGGGGCCCCAGAACAGAAGGGCCGTGCCAGGCTGACTTGCCAGATGTTTTGTGTGCTCTGCGTTCCGGAGACAGGCAAAAAGAGAGGCTGTCACAGCCTGGGGAGCGACTTCCACTGATTAATGGCTGGTGTCATACAAACGACAGGATTAATACATTTTCATTGTCAGCGGCGGGAAACGTGGCATTTTCTGCGAAAAGTTGAATGCGAGGAAGGGACTTGAAGTGAACCGGTGGTGGGCAGACTGTACTAAAGCCATGATGGATGGCGGACCCAAAAATGCTACCGGAGTCCTTACAGTTCATATACAAATACCAACTTTCTAAAAGTTATGTCCTGCCTAGGCTTAGACATCCCTGCACCATGTGAGAGTGCTTGGCCGGGTGGTACGTCAATCGATCTCCGAGGAGGGGGTGTCTACGGCCCTCATAGCCAGGATGGCGGATTTTTTGTCTAGGTCCGGTGACATGTCGGCATGAAGTATTACAATGTAGAGCCGAGACTATGAGGATTCGGCATGATCCTGCCAGTAGCACACTTCCTGTCCTAGGGTGACAACGCTCACTTTCTGTACTATAGTTATAGAGGAGCAGTGTTGTCACTAGGGATGCACCGACACCGGTATTTCGGTATCGAGTACGAGTACCGATATTTTTTTTTTGGTACTCGCCGATACCGAATACCGAAAGTCCTATTCAGGAAGCCGGGCAGCGTGTAATGACTCGCCACCCGGCTTCCCGATTAGCAGGGAAGCCGTCCACATGCTTGTCGCCACTAGGTGACGAGAAAGCATGGAGTCGGCTTTCTGGCCAATCAGGAAGCCAGGCGCTGTCTAATGACGTGGCGCCCGGCTTCCTGATTGGCCGGGAAGCCGGCTCCATGCTCCCTCGTCATTAGGTGACGAGGGAGCTTGAAGCCAGCTTCCCGGCCAATCAGAAAGTTGGGCAGCGCATCATTACACGCTGCCCGGCTTCCTGATTGGCCGGGAGCATCGTGCTAGGCTAAATACTCGTACTCGCCCAAATACTCAGCATCGGCAGCGGTACCAGTGCATCCCTAGTTGTCACCCTAGGACAGGAAGTGTTAGAACTACATAACACCTCTCCATCTCCATAACAGAGTGGAGGAGTTCTGCAGTCCACAGAGATAGCTAGAAACAATGTAACTGATAAGAGTGCTGCACAGGAAGTTAGGGGCTTGCAAGATTTTTGGCAGGATCAGCAGGTGTTCTTTGCACTTACGGAATAGATTTAACAAAACGCATTCAACGATATGTTCAACAGACCAAAAGGGAGCAAATAACAGACTCATACCAAGGATACATTCACACGGGTGGCAAAGGGGCAGAAAAAACAAGCAATTGATGTGTATTTTTCATATCCCCAGCCACCTACCTACAAATTAACCATAGTAATTATACTATAGTATGTAAGGTGGAATAAAGACGCAGGTCCCTGGCGGACGCTCAGGTCACTTCACAGTGTGATGCCACTTGTCAAATGTGCCCATTAAAGTCAATGGGACTGTAATCCTTAGAGGAGAACTCATGTGCCTCCATACTTGGAAGGATCAGATATTTACTGAGGGCCATGGTGGAGGAATGCGATGAGGGTGGGTATTAGCAGGTGAGGAAGGTTCTTTGTACAAGAGAGCCTGTCACTTTGCCCTAGATGGGTTAAGGTTGGGTTAGGGATAAAGATTCTCTGTAAACAACTCATCTGGTTGATGGCCAACCCAACCTAGAGACTTCCTACATCCACTCCTGATCAATGCAGATTACCACCCACCTGCCCAGAAATTGTTCCAACCATGTATACATCTAAAGAGGACCTGTCACATCAATGTCTCCTAGCATACCTCCTAGACACATCTATGCCTCCTATTATACCTCCTAGACCAGGGGTCAGCAACCTTAAACACTCAAAGAGCCATTTGGACCCGTTTCCCACAGAAAAGAAAACACCGGGAGCCACAAAACCCTTTTGACATCTAAAATGAAGATAACACGGCATACATCGTTTTTTACCTTTATGCTATGTATATAGGTATATGTGGGCATAGTAACGCACTGGACTCGGGGCTTACCTGAGACCCCACCTGAGTGTGACCCTGCAGAGCACACCATAGATCCTGCACAGCCCATCTGAGACTCTCTATGATGGGCTCTGCAGGGCCTCAGGTGGGCTGGACCCTGGGTCCCTTTCCCCGTACCTCCTCCCAACTCCTCTTACCTGGTGCTGCTGCTGCTGCTGGGGCCAGGCCTCCTCCACCCCCTCCCCTGTCTGCCATGCCGCCCCTGGTACAGCTGATACTCATGTAAGATGCCCCCCAGGCTGCCCAGACCCCTCACATGGGTACCTGTCATACACACACTTCTCCTCTCCCGCCGCCTGTTTCTAGGGATGCAGCCGGCAGAGGAGGTGAGTCACAGGATCCGCCCCCTTGCTGAGAAGCCCGTCAGAAGTGCGGGGCCCCGCACATATTCCACTAGAGGGTGGCCCAGGACCGGACCTCACTGGACCCCCCACAGCCTCAGGCCCCAGCGGTAGTTCCATCCCTGGACAGGGAGCCGCATCAGAGGGATGAAAGAGCCAAATGCGGCTCCGGAGCCGCAGGTTGCTGACCCCTGTCCTAGACACATCCATGCCTCCTATCATACCTCCTAGACACATCCATGCCTCCTATCATACCTCCTAGACACATCCATGCCCCCCTATGATACCTTCTAGACACATCCATGCCTCCTATTATACCTCCTACACACATCCATGCCCCCTATGATACCTTCTAGACACATCCATGCCTCCCATGATACCTCCTAGACACATCCATGCCTCCTATTATACATCCTAGACACATCCATGCCTCCTATTATACCTCCTAGACACATCCATGCCTCCGGTTATACATCCTAGACACATGCATGCCTCCTATCATACCTCCTAGACACATCCATGCCTCCTATTATACCTCCTAGACACATCTATGCCTCCTATTATACCTCCTAGACACATCCATGCCCCCTACGATACCTTCTAAACACATACTCCTAGACACATCCATGTCTCCTATCATACATCCTAGACACGTCCATGTCTCCTATTATACATCCTGGACACATCCATGCCTCCTATCATACCTCCTAGACACATCCATGCCCCCTATCATACCTCCTAGACAAATCCATGTCTCCTATTATACCTCCTAGACCCTGGGAGAAATAGCCTACCATTGCTGACTCCAACTGGAACTACTAATTGGCTGACCATGATGAAGTTCCTCTGCTGCCATTTCTTTGTGTTACTGACTCGGAACATGTGGGCCAATCATTAGCCCTGGCTTCAGATGCTTCATGCTTGTCCCAGATCTTTGACTCAAAGCCAGTGCCAGCCAGAAAACTAGCATTTTCTGAAGCAGGTCAAAAACTGCATCCCCAACATATCCCATTGCAGGGTTTTTTCCCCTCTGAATGGCAGTAATGTGTGGCACCCTAAATCAGGAAGGGGTTAAGGCTGCCCGAGAAGCAATACACTGTATCCCATAATAACAGCTCTGGTATCGCTGTCACACGGAGATATAAAAATACATGAGCGGGAAGTCTTCCTTCCTGCACCCGCGCGAGGCTGTTTACTCAGCCCAAGGCTTCCGATTGTTACTAATTGAAAGCAACAGCTACAGTCTGTCTGTCTCTTCAGCCTCCGCCGCCAGGAAAGCAGAGCGAGCCTGGCGCACCGATCTGGGCTAATTGTTTGTACGTTCCAGCCTTGGGTGCCGAAGAGAGGACGGCTCCAGAGGAAATTCCTCATGTGCGCGGGCCAAGAGGTATATCTTATGCAGCGCTGGGACAAGATCCTCCAGAACCCAAGAAAAAAAGGGTAAAGTTTACCCCCTGCCCATAAGCTGTGAACTACTACAGCGATATAGGTTGCAGGTCCTGTCCTTTTTTGCACACACCTCCTGCTGATGCGCCCAAGGTGCACACCTCATCTGCCTACCCCTTTGGCCCAGCCCATAGGAGAGTAGTAGAGAGGGGTGAGCAAACACCTGACAGAGTCTCGTACTGGCAGCACCCGATACCCAAGCGTACCGAGATGGCATATACACACAGTAAGGTCTTGTACGCACATCTGCAGCTTATATAAGAGCGATGTGTGCAGGAGGCTCCTCCAAATATTTGCAAGGCTGTCCAGAAACATCGTTGAAGCCTTTAAAGCTCCCTTCAGCTCCAGTATGTGGATGTTAAACAGATCTCAATAAAAGTGCTGACTGTCTCTTTAAATACCTGCAAGCAGGCTTCAGTAGGCTACAATGATCTTTATTATTACTTAAAGCTTTTGGAATGGCTGCTAGCACTGCCCTTAAGATAAAGCTTGAAGAGCATCACAACCGTGCTCAGGTTGCTGCAGGCTGTTCATCCAGCCCCAGCTTCATACCGAGGTATGGACTATTGGTTTTAGGGCTGGAGGAAGTCATCAAGGGACTACAATTGGGGTGATGTCCCCTCACTTGTGCCCCATAAAGATCTGCGATGGTAGGTGAATGGTAGTGTGGACGCCGCAATGCCAAATTCAAATGTTTACAGCAGGGGTGCCCACTATTTTTTGTGTTAAGATCTACTTTTTAAATGACGAGCTACATAAGATCTACCAACAAAAAAAACCTCCCTCGCTCTCTCTTTCCTGGCTGTCTCTCCTTGCTCATCCTCCCGGCTGTCTCTCCTCTCTCTCCTGGCTGTCTTTTCTCGCTCTCTCTCTCCTGGCTGTCATTCCTCGTTTTCTCTCCTGGCTGTCTCTCTTCGCTGTCTCTCCTTGCTCTCTCTCTCTTTCCTGCCTGTCTCTCCGTACTCTCTCCCCTCGCTTTCTCCTCCCTCTCTTTCCTGGCTGTCTCTCCTTGCTCATCCTCCCGGCTGTCTCTCCTCTCTCTCCTGGCTGTCTTTTCTCGCTCTCTCTCTCCTGGCTGTCATTCCTCGTTTTCTCTCCTGGCTGTCTCTCTTCGCTGTCTCTCCTTGCTCTCTCTCTCTTTCCTGCCTGTCTCTCCGTACTCTCTCCCCTCGCTTTCTCCTCCCTCTCTTTCCTGGCTGTCTCTCCTTGCTTTCTCTCCTATCTGTCTCTCCCCGCTCTCTCTCCTGGCTCACCTTGCTGTATTTTGCAAACAGTGTAGTGCAACAAGCTGTGTAAACTAATATTCTTTGATGGTAATACATAGCACTTCAACCACCAGTATCCACCAGAAAGGTGGCAGGGAGCTTTGCTCAGCAGACTCAGGCTAATAGGTAATCATGTGTGGACAGCTAAATAAATATACCAAAATAGAATAAAGGGGCCGCCATTCACACCCTTCGTGATCTACCAGCATCAGCTTTGAGAGATACTGGTAGATCACGATCTACCTAATGGGCACCCCTGGTTTACAGGAACCTATAGAGAAGAACCCAGCTATTCAAGTAAGAGGGTTGGACCCCTCCAATTGGTACCAGACTGGACACACAAGGCACTTCCAACAACACCTTGTAGACGTCAACGCACTTGTGCTCCACTGAGATCTGTGAGTTCTTCTGCCACAGTGGCAGATAAGGCTTGTTGTCTCTCCATTAACAGATTCCTGTGAATGGATGATGCAGCTGTATTGGCAGAGCTATGCACAGATGTGCCAAATTTAAAAAAAAGACAGAACTCAGGTTAGGGGGGGAAAAAATGACAATTGGACAAGACTTTCCAAGCTAGCCGTTGGTTATTGGCTGTGTAAATAAGTGTTTTTCAATCGCTGTATCTAATCTGTGGCCGCCATACAAACAATAAAAAAAGGATCTGGGGCTTTCCACTGAGATTACAAAAGGATGGAAAAAGCAATCGGCGGTGCCGGCTTGTGAGGAAATAATGAAGTGTCCCCCCCCCTCAGCGGGCCACGGTAAAATTATTAAACGTTGACCGGTCCGCGGCGATAAAAAGGTTGGGGAGCACTGCTCTATGTGACAGCTTGGAGTTCCCGGTTGTCCCATCATGGTTGCCTTTCCTGCTCAGGTCTGATATATAGGTCTATATAAAGGGACCATTTACCTGTCCATTGAGTTCATATACATTAAAGCCACCTTAGAAATTATTGTGTTCCTTCATTTAGAACGCTAGTAAAAAGTAAAAGTAGTGTTTTCATTTTACATTGGAATGAAGCATGAAATTCTGCCCAGCCTTTGACACTAGTGTGTTATGAGATTAACATTGGGTGCCCATTGCTGACCTCTTTTTGACTCTTCTGCTGACCTTCTGGTTTTAGTACTTTGAGTGGCTGCAGATCCTTGTTGTGGTGACTGAAAGCATGGATGCCAGGGGTTCAGCGCCATGTTTGGGGCATCCAGCATAGTGTGATATCTGGTGCCTCAAGATTTGCAGCCACCTGCACAATACAGGACTTGTGCCCAGTAGTACCCGGCCTTGGCAGGTGGACACTGTTTTCTACACTGACAGTCTCACATTGTTGCCAAGTGTCAAAGAAAAGTATGAGAAAGGTGGTGATGTAGAGGGAGGAATATGACTTCTCCGGGGACATGCATCTTTGAGCGGAGGGGGTGTGACTAAAGAAACAAGAAAACTGAAGCTAGGAATGGATTTTGTGCATGGTGAGGGTTTGCTTACCATCCATTACAAGGGTTATGAATGTGACTTGGGGGCATGGATGTGTCTAGGAGGTATAATAGTAAACATGGATGTGTCTAAGAGGTATGATAGGGGGCATGGATGTGTCTAGGAGGTATGATGGGAGGCATGGATGTGTCTAGCAGGTATGATAGGAGGCATGGATGTGTCTAGGCGGTATGATAGGAGGCATGGATGTGTCTAGGAGGTATAATAGGAGACATGGATGTGTCTAGGAGGTATGATTGAGGCATGGATGTGTCTAAGAGGTATGATAGGAGGCATGGATGTGTCTAGGAGGTATGATTGAGGCATGGATGTGTCTAGGAGGTATGATAGGAGGCATGGATGTGTCTAGGAGGTATGATAGGAGGCATGGATGTGTCTAGGAGGTATAATAGGAGACATGGATGTATCTAAGAGGTACGATAGGGTGCATGGATGTGTCTAGCAGGTATGATAGGGTGCATGGATGTGTCTAGGAGGTATGATAGGAGGCATGGATGTGTCTTGGAGGTATAATAGGAGACATGGATGTGTCTAAGAGGTATGATAGGGGGCATGGATGTGTCTAGGAGGTATGATTGAGGCATGGATGTGTCTAGGGGGTATGATAGGAGGCATGGATGTGTCTAGGAGGTATGATAGGAGGCATGGATGTGTCTAGGAGGTATAATAGGAGACATGGATGTATCTAAGAGGTACGATAGGGTGCATGGATGTGTCTAGCAGGTATGATAGGGTGCATGGATGTGTCTAGGAGGTATGATAGGAGGCATGGATGTGTCTTGGAGGTATAATAGGAGACATGGATGTGTCTAAGAGGTATGATAGGAGACATGGATGTGTCTAAGAGGTATGATAGGAGACATGGATGTATCTAAGAGGTACGATAGGGGAAATGGATGTGTCTAGCAGGTATGATAGGGTGCATGGATGTGTCTAGGAGGTAGGATAGTGGGCATGGATGTGTCTAGGAGGTATAATGGAGGCATGGATGTGTCTAGGAGGTATGATAAGAGGCATTGATGTGTCTAGGAGGTATGACAGAGGGTATGTCTAGGAGGCATGGCAAGGGGTATGGATGTATCTAGGAGGTATGATATAAGACATGGATGTGTTAAGAGGTATGATAGGGGGTATGGATGTGTCTAGGAGGTATGACAGGGGTTATGGATGTGTCTAGAGGGTATTACAGGGGGTATGGATGTGTCTAGAGTGTATGGCAGGGGGTATGGATGTGTCTAGGAGGTATGGCAGGGGTTATGGATGTGTCTAGAGGGTATGACAGGGGTTATGGATGTGTCTAGAGGGTATGACAGGGGGTATGGATGTGTCTAGAGTGTATGGCAGGGGGTATGGATGTGTCTAGGTGTTATGACAAGTGGGTGTGGATATAACGTGGGGATATTACATGAGGGCATGGATGTGACCTTGGGGTATGATAGGGTTATGAACTGGGGGTGTAATAGCTTGGAGTGTATGAATCAGGGTAGATATAGGTGATAAAATATGGATATTTTGGCGTGGGGAGGGGGGCTTTGCTGGTACATACTGTAAAGACTATGCTAATATACTGTATTTCTGTCACCAGCATGTGACTGGCGCAGACAGGTTTTATTTGGCTTTGAATGGCCCTGGTATGGAGAGAATATTTGAAGTGTAATTCGTTATAGTCTGCCTGTTAGAGCACTCAGTTTGTGTTTGTAATCCTACATAAGCAATCCCACCCTTTTATCTTTCTGAAGAGGATGGCACTTTTTATACTCTTTGCCTCCGGCATCAAAATACCTAGAAGCCCCCTCAGGATGGAGCAAGGGAGGGTTGCGTCCCCTTTGCAGAGATTTCATGTCACTTACATCTCTGATGACTCCCTTCTCTTTTCTTACTCTGCCAATCTCTGACATATTCACCCGCAATGTAATCAAAACCTCTTTTACATAAAGCAGTACATAAGAACGATGCTCTTTTGGTGCCCTTTGGACCAATGTAGAATACATAACCAGAGAGAGCGACATTAATATTGTCTCCGTCTCCTCGTCTTCGCTGCCGGCTCTCATCTAGGACAGAATCTCCACTGTAATCTGGGTCACAGCACCCAACCCGAATGCAAGTACATTGTCCATCTTGTGATATTGTGCTCCTTGTATTCACTGCAATAAGAGAAACCAATTTCCTGCCTGAATAAATGTCATTGAAATGTGTTGAAGCAGCTGGGAAGTCCTAGCCTCAATACTGCGTTGACGGTGGCAGTTGTAGAGCTATGGCCATCACGAGGAAGGAAAAGCAGTCTTTGGTCTACCAGTCAATATCACCCACCCTGGACTTCTTCTGGTCTATAAACTCTGGCCCTGATGAAGGGGTACAATATTCCCAAAATACATTGGCATTGGGATCAATTAAGTCTCCCGATCTCTTTCACAGATGTCTAGGAGGTATGACAGGGGGTACGGATGTGTCTAGGAGGTATGACAGGGGGTACGGATGTGTCTAGGAGGTATAACGGGGTACGGATGTGTCTAGGAGGTATGATAGGAGGCATGGATGTGTCTAGGAGGTATGATCGGAGGCATGGATGTGTCTAGGAGGTATGATAGGAGGCATGGATGTGTCTAGGAGGTATGATAGGAGGCATTGATGTGTCTAGGAGATATGACAGGGGGTATGTCTAGGAGGTATGACAGGGGGTATGTCTAGGAGGTATGATAGGAGACATGGATGTGTAGAGGGAATTGTAAGCAATGCACGTATGGATGGAACTCCCTCGCGGCCATAACCCTAGCTCAACCCACCTCAAGCTGACACTCAGCACCGGGCAGCATATTTTCAATGGTTGCTTGGCCCAAGAACTGACAGTGCTGTGCTAGGGGGAGGCTGAGGGAGCTTCTCACCTAGAAAAGTGAAAATCATGTGGCGAGCCACTGAACATGGGATCGCGACCCACTTTTGGGTCGCGACCGACTATTTGAGAACCAAGGATCTAGAACAGGGGTTCCCATTAGGTAGATTGCGATCTACCAGTAGATCACAAAGCAAACACTGGTAGATCGCGATCAGCTCACTGACCTGAGCTCCCTCCCGCGGTGCTAGTGCGGCTGAATGTGTCAGACGCTGCAGACGGGAAGGAGAGAGAGAAGGAGCGAGGAGAGAGAGAGAGAGAAGAGACGGCCAAGAGAGAGGGCCAGTTTGCACCACAAAGTCTGCGTTCCAGAGTATTCGGCCTCTAGAACGCACAGAAACGCAAGTCGGCTTGCAGCATTTTTGCAGATCGCACTAGACCTGAATGCAGGCACTAATGTGCCTGTGTTCTGGGTGCGTGCGATCGCTCTGAGGGCGTGGCTGCCGTGCCATTGACTTCAATGCACCGCCATGCCCCTGAACGCAGGTGTTTTTTCATTGGTAGATGTCATTGAGCTCGTCATTTGAAAAGTAGATCTCCAGACGAAAAATTGTGGGCACCCCTGATCCAGAAGATATGTTGTCCGCACACTATTCTGTTTTGGAATGTCATCTTTATTCGTATTCCTTTAGCATGGCATGTGACCAAAGCACCCCTTTGCCTGGCAAAGTCCCAGTGGGAAAATTGGAACGACACTTTAAAGGGATACTCAAAAACAAGCTGACCATTTCCTTTTAATTTCAGCAATTGAAACCTCTGGATGTACTGATCATCCAGATTCCACCATGCGTCTTCCCACCTATCAATGCATTCTGCATTGTGAGGAACTCGGACACAATTGGCTGACGCAAATCCTCTCCCCATAGCGCGTTTCATCAGTGCCGAGCTCCCCACAAGAGCGCGGGGTCTCCCATGATGAGGAGAGGGAACCGGAGCGGAGCTCTCCAAGGTGCTGAATCTATTCATCTCACACAGAATATCTGTAGCTGTGCTGAATAATTCCCAGTATTATGCTCCTGCAGAGCGGCATGGAGATGTGCGTCATGTTATGCAAGGCCTCAATAGCTCCGGGGATAAATACGGGTTAACCCCTTGTAGGTTCCGATCTGTGCTGGTTACATAACACGCCGGTAGGCACTCATTAAGGCGGTTTATGAAACACTAATAGGAGTCATTGACCTTTCTGAATTCCCATTGTCGTGTCCAGCCATGAGCAAAAGGGGAGTAACCAATAAGAATTTGCATCAGACCAAAAGGGATTCCTTGAGTTCATGACTAGGGTGTACATGCACTTTAAAGGTTAAGGCTACCCACAGCCAATGTCCAAGAGTTGTATGGAGTCTTGAAAGGTCTCCAGGACTGGCAAAGCCTATCCCCTACCAGTGCAACAATCATGAAGCCAGTTAAAGTTCCTTGTGATCTCTGCTGAGTGGGTGGAGCTGGGAACACAGTTTTAGAAATCTTACTGCTTAAGACTCCAAGTAGGATAAGAATACAGACTAACACTTTAACATAGCAGACCATTCTGGGCAGATCTAGGCTTCACATTCTGAAATTCTGGGGTTGGTGTACTGTGTATCTACGGACATCTCCTTTAAGAGACTTCTACTGGAATTGGTGCATATCTATAGACATCCCCTTTAAGTGACTTCTACTGGAGTCAATGTATAGTAACAGATGTCCCCTTTAAGTAACTTCTACTGGAGTCGATGTGTATCTATAGACATCCCCTTTAAGTGACTTCTACTGGAGTCAATATATAGTAACAGACATCCCCTTTTAAGTAACTTCTACTGGAGTCGATGTGTATCTATAGACATCCCCATTAAGTGACTTCTACTGGAGTCGATGTATAGCAATAGACGTCCTCTTTAAGTGACTTCTACTGGAGTCGATGTATAGCAATAGACGTCCTCTTTAAGTGAATTCTACTGGAGTCAATGTGTATCTATAGACATCCCCTTTAAGTGACTTCTACTTTTCATATATTTTTATCCAAAATACATTTATTCAGCACTGACCTAAAAAAAAAAAAAAAATGATAGTGCGGCACTGCATTACATCATCATATGGTGGGTATTCCGAGCTGCTGCCTAAGCATGCTCTAATTCACGTTTTAATCTATTCACAATGTTATGTACTAATATTTCTTCCCCAGAAACCCAGCACGAGAGGGTTGGGCTGGAGGAAGCGTAGTGGGGAGATGGCCTTTCCGAAGAGGCGACGGACGCCTAAACGCTTGGATGGGGAGATTAAAACAATCAATAAAAAAAAATGCTTTGTAAGTACTGTATACGGCCTGTGGCCGGAATAAACAATCTCCACGGCTTTTGGCCGAGATTGCAACAGAGGAAGCGGCCAGGAAAAACAACGGTGGGTGCCAGCTCGGGAGGAAATAATGAAAATTGAAGCCGGCCGCGCCAGCTGTGGACGGAACGTCGCCATGTATTCAACAAGTCGGGCGTTGGACCGATGTTTTGGAAGC
>NW_017306285.1:2805616-2805879 GCF_000935625.1 Nanorana parkeri | reverse complement strand
GTTGGACCGATGTTTTGGAAGCGCTCTGTTCATTGGGTGGGTAGGGTGGGGGGCTCGTTGACCCTTTTTGGTACGCAACTGTCTCCCTGTTTAATGAATTTATAGATGAAATTACACTATATTGCCAAAAGTATTGGGACACCCCTCCAAATCATTGGATTCAGGTGTTCCGTGAAATTTCCTTGCTACTAAATATTCCGCGGTCACCTGTTAGTGGAATTATAGCAAAGTGGAAGCAACTGGGAACAACAGCAACTCAGCCA
>NW_017306285.1:2797309-2805586 GCF_000935625.1 Nanorana parkeri | reverse complement strand
ATGGGGACCTAACACATAGATTATTTTCAACTTCAAGCTACACTCTAGCACAGTGCTAAATACACGTATGTGAACCGGTCTGATCTGCCAAAGCGTTTCTGTCCAGCCAGTTTTGTGATTCATGCACCTCTGCCAGACAGCACAGCCAATGAGGGTGACACCACCTGGTAAGGGATGCAGCGGTGTCACCGCTGGATCTGTGGTTAGGAGAGTCTCTCAAAAAACGGTCATCTCGCTTGAAGGTTTGTTTATATATTTGAATGGAAATGTCAGATACATCTGACGTGTTTCGGGGGGAATCAGACTTCCACTTCCTCAGGAATAGAGCAGCAATAAGCAAAGAATTTGGGAAAAGCTGGACTTTGTAGCCTGACTGGACAGTAAGGAACCACTCACACTTGTCGTGCATGTTCATGAAACAGCACGCTTGGGGCGCCATTATTGTTAAGGCGGCAAATAGTGAAGCACACAATTGTCATGAATAGGCTGCCATTTGCCCATTCCCGCCTGACGCAAGCGTGAATGGGGTGTGAAGGAGTCATCAACCCTGCTCCTAGCATTTAGCAGAATCTGATTGGCTGTTAGTGCAGCCCCTCCCACACCCAAGGAGGATGATATAAAATCAGATTGAGGTACTTGTGTTAGCTTTTTGGAAAATGTAATGATGTTTAAAAAGGAGGAAGGGCGGTGCAGAGTCTGGTATGGGATGCATTGCCCATATCATAGACATGGCTACCGATTCAGAGGCCATTGACTTACTTTATATGGAGGTAAGGATAAGGATGACAGTGTTTGGGAAAGGGAAGTGGGGGGGGTCGCACCTCCGAAAAAAGAAGTCAGCAAGCTACTGCTGACTTTAAATCAGTGTAGAAGATATGAATGGCTCTTGTTTGCATTTGGCCCCCGGGATCCTGTAGAGCTGAGCCCGGGCAGCGAGCGCCGGCTCGTCCTCGGATGCGTATGACTGGGGCCGCCTGACACACAGCCAGCTAGTGGCACATTTTATCAGAGATGGCTGCACACAGACACCTGCCCTCCTCGCCAGGCCGCCTCCGAGTGCCGTTGTTCTATCGCTGAGCACAGCTGCCGGAGGATCTTTGTAACGCTGGATCATTTCTCCCGCTGTGCAAGCTGCGCCTCTCCGATTTCACGATTATTCCCCGTCCCGCCATAGCAGCTCTGTACACGCGCTCGCTCAGTGCTCGTGTCTTAAAGCAGTGCTCCAGCCAATAATAAGCAGATCAAAATGAATACTCAATTAAAAGATAAGATAACAAAAAACAGCTTTTCCTGTAATATTCACCAGCAATGCAAAGATTCACCACCTGCAGTACTTCTTCTCTGCCACTAGATGCCACCAGAACCCACTTTCTCTGAGCTCTAGTCATCCCGGAACAGCCCCCAGCCTGTGACTGGACGTGAAAGGAGAAGCAGCACAGTGATGAGCTCTCTCCTACTATCAACCTGCTCCTTGTCGGCACATGAACTGAGTGCTTCCCTCACCCAGTAGATATAAACCCTAACTGGATTACAATCTGTATCATAAACAATTGCCATGCTGTTTCTGTTCATACAATATAACTAATTGGGATAGGAACAGACCTGTAGTACTTCTTTTCTGACACTAGATGTCCTCAGTATGATGGCTAGCATAATTCAACCCACTTCCTTTGAGCCCAGGCCATCCCGGACCAGCCCCCACCCTGTGACTGGACAGTGAAAGGAGAACTAGCACAGTGATGAGTTCATCTCTAGGTCACTCTGCTCTCTCCCCCTACAAGCATTCGCCTTGTCAGCAAATTAACTGATTGGTTGCCTGTGCTGCTTCTCCCTCTCTCAGTAGATGTAATTGGATTACTGACACTCACAAAACGATCGCCATGTTATTTCTGTAGATACAATATAACTATATTTGAATGGGAGTCCTATCTGCGAGCTCTCCGTAAACGCTTGCCTGCGGGGTGCCTTAACAAATTCCCCAGTCAGGCGGCGTACGCTCCCCGCGATAAAGTATTCTCTAATCAGAAAGTGAGTGCCGCCAGTGGGACAGAAGCACTAATTCACCCCCCGCTACCTTCCAAACGACAGCGCGATTGCCGGCTGAGCGATGTGACAACCGGCTTCCATCAACTTCCAGGACGGGGATCTGAAATTGCAATGTTCCAGCACTGCTGCATGATGGTCACGCTGTGTCGCAGAGAACACGATGTGACTCCCAAGCTAATGCTCTGCTCACAGGACTTAAAGAAAACTTCAGCCAGGTAAAGAAAACAAATCTTTACAAACCGATCCAGTGTGAGCTCAGAAATCGTGCAGCAATCCCGTGTGACACGTCCTGTAATAAAGACCAGTCACTGCCGCTCTCTCTCCTTGTGCAGGGTGACCGGTCTCGTCTCCGCCCCCTCCTGTAGTAAAGATTGCTCACTGCTGCTCTCTCTCCTTGTGCGGGATGACTGGTCTTGTCTCCACCCCCTCATGTAATAAAGACCGCTCACTGCTGATCTCTCCTTGTGCAGGGTGACTGGTCTTGTCTCAGCCTCCTCCTGTAATAAAGACCGGTCACTGCTGCTCTCTCTCCTTGTGCGGGGTGACTGGTCTTGTCTCCACCCCCTCATGTAATAAAGACCACTCACTGCTGATCACTCTCCTTTGCAGAGTGACTGGTCTTGTCTCCGCCCTCTCCTGTAGTTATCTTTAGTGGGTGGGGCCTGTTGGACCCCTCCCACAGCTCTGCTCTTTGCACAGGATATGTACATCACAGTGATGATGGGTTTGCATAGGTAGAGATTTCCCTCCACTTCCTTTCCCAGAGACACAATAGAAAATGAGAGGAAATCCCTCCAAATTGACAGCTGTTACAGGAAGCGGTGTCCCCATTGAAAGACCTCCAGTACAGCCTATGAGAAGTGTTCAACTATCGTTGAGAAGTTTGGATTCGTTCATCTGTGTGTTATAAAGGGGGAACGGGTCCTGAAACCTCCTCTGAGCTGTGGGTGCCTGCAAACGGGCACAGGCTGTCTGCACATCACCTTCTCCTCCTCCCTGACACCCCTGGTGAGACACCATAGCCCAGACAGCCCACCTGACAGTGCGCGCAGTAAACCTGAGAGCCACACAGCCCACCTGAGAGTCAAACAGCCCACCTGAGAGTACACACAGAACACCTGAGAGTCCGCACAGCCCACCTGAGAGCCACATAGGCCACCTGAGAGCCCACAAAGGCCACCAGGCTGGCTGTCTCTTCTTGCTCTCTCCTATATATTCTCCCCCCCAAAAAAAATTGGCGCTAGAGTGTTCGGGTTTCACTGGAAGAAAAAGTGGCAACCCTAACCAGAGCCCCAGACTGATTCCAACACTGTGCCAATCACCTCTGCTTTTCCTTTGTCATCCAAGCAGCCAGCAGAGTCACTCATGTTCCATTTATTGCCATCCAATCAGCAACGGCGCCCTCCATGCATCTCTTGGAAGGGTTCCTTTCAGCTGGTGTGTAATGGAGAACACAGATCCTTCATAAAGACTGGTTCCAGTATGACCATACCAGTTATCAGAGATTTATTATAGGGAACAAATGGAAGTTGTGCGTTTATCTAGAGTTCTGCTTTAAACCTGAGACTGAACAGGGGAACATGTGAAAGGCGGTCCCAGCGTCTGGTGGTATTTCAGGAATGGCGTGAGATGGCGTGTGGAGCTGTCATACGGCGTAGGGGAACACGGGTATGTGAAACTGGTAGCGGTGGACATGCTGGATACCCGCTGAGAGATTTCATATACTGTAGTCATCACAGAAATGATACCTTGTGTGAGCCCCCCGCAGAGACTTCTCTCTGTACTGCAGTTTTAACTCTTGCGTTCGCCTCCTCAAGGCAGAATAATGTAGAATGACATCACTGCGACTCACAGCGGCCAATCAGAATGTATCTTTCTTCTCCCTTGACTTCGGCAAGGTGAAATTTGATTGGTTGGCATGAGTTAGGTTGGCCAAATATTGTTATAATATTGCCAGATATTGTTCTTCATACTAATGTTCAGATTATCAGTACTCGGACAGTGACAATGACACCCGGGTGATGCTTTGGACAGTTGAGATGGGGAGGACAGAAGAAGGAGATGGGGGTGGACAGAAGAGGGAGAGGAGAGGACAGAAGAGGGAGATGGGGAGGACAGAAGAGGGAGAGGGGAGGACAGGGAGAGGAATGATAGAAGATGGGAAGGGAGGATAGAAGAAATGGAGGGAAGAGGGTAAAGGGAAGAAGGGCAGATGACAATTGAGAGAAGAGGTGGGATAAGAGGAAAGGAAAAAGATGAGGGGAGGTGAAGGGAGGACAGAAGAGGAGGAGGGAAAGGGAAATGGAAGTAAGGAAGGAGAGGAATGAGCTGTAAGTGAGATATCAGGAGTTTGATGAAGGTCCTTCCACGGTGACTCACAGGAAACAATCAATAAACTTCTCACTCTGCCATCATCCCATATAGAGAGGTCACATGACCCACAATCTAGGAATGGGGATTGGGCTGTATACGGAGTCAGGCCATCCCCAATATACTGATTATAGCCCAGGGTTGCCACCTGTCCAGGATTCACCCGGACAGTCCGGGTTTTGAATGCTGTGTCCGGGTGTCATGGCAGCAGAAACCCAGACACAAGATGTCAGGCAGACAGGGGCAATCAAAATTAAGATAGGGGCTACTGGCCCCCCCACTGAAAATAGTCTCAACTCTGATATTTACATATGAATGGGCGGCACTATTTACATATGGATAATCTGCGACTCATTCTCCCAAAAAAAAACATTTCTGTGCGTTGCTAGAGTGTTCGGGTTTTGCTGGAAGAAAAGGTGGCAACCCTATTATAGCCCCCACCCCATGCAGAGAAAGTTCCGATCCGAGATAACGATAACCTGCTGCCTTATAACACGGAATAATGAGCGCAGAGACAAGATCACTGCGGTCGTTGAATGGCAGCAGTATACTCCATGCAGTTTATCCGTCTCACTCACATAAGCAGCTGGAAGTTTGTAGTCAGTGGTAGCACCCCATCTATATACACATGTATACCCAGAGAATGTGGAGTTATAGTGAAATATGTTGCGACAGCTCGCTGTATACACTGAAGCCCGTATCTACAAGGCCTAAAAGATCATTGTGTTTTTATTGGAGCTTTCACGCGGATAGGCACTGCTTAGCGAACATGGGCCCCTTATCTCAGCCTTCCAGTTGGCCCGTGCTGTCTGCTGCACCGTTATATACACACACACACACACAGAGTAGATATATATAGAAAGTGCGGGGTAACTCAATGCCCAAAGTCAAAAAGAGAACGGCAATGTAACGCATTAAGCAGCGGCGACTCCACAGAGCCCATCGCTGTATCGACCCGGAGAGTGAGACGTCACGTGACGAGGTATTAATAGCCCCGGACCACGTGCGCTGGTGTCACCAGCGGCCTGCCAGAGGCAGCCGGGTGTTGTTACATCTTATTCAGGAGGAGACCTTTCGGTCAAGACCGTGTGACCTCACTGGACAAGGTTACCGCATAGAGAAGGCTGACAGGTGGAACATGGACCGAAGAGGATCTCCGGGACATTAACGTGTCTACATGGCGTGTTGGTGCAGCATGGCCACACGGACATTAACGTGTCTACATGGCGTGTTGGTGCAGCATGGCCACACGGACTTTGGCGTGTTGGCAGGGCCGGATTTACTCTCTCTGCTGACCCAATGCCACATTCCTCAATAATCTTGGTTGCCCCTGTCTGTCTGACATCATGTGTCCGGGTTTCTCCTGCCATGAAACCCGGACACAGCATTCAAAACCCGGACTGTACGGGTGAATCCTGGACAGATGGCAACCCTAAGGCCCCATTCACACTGAGCGGATTGCCGCGCTATTTCCACGCGATATTGCACATTTTTGCCTCGCGAGAAGTTGCCGGCCAATGATTTTCAATGGAGCTGTCTTAATGTACAGCTTCATATCACCCGTCGCTCATCGCGGTCGGAAGTCGCACCTGCAGGACTCTTTTTTTCGGCAGCTGTCGCGCTAATTTTTTTAATGCAGCCCGACAGTGAAGGTCACACTACCGTCGATGGAACGTCGCCCCGACAGTCGCGCTATCCCGGCCGCGCACATCCGCTTCTAAAAGGTATGTCGCTTACTGTGAATGGGGCCTAATTGCAACACTGACTCCCACAGGCATGGGATTTGTAGTTCCACCGCAGCCGGAGTGCCGAGGTTGCCTACCCCTGCTCTTGGCATTTCAGCGAAAGCGCCCATATTGGCCAGAGAGCCATTCTGATTGGACGGTAGAAGTTGCTTAGCCAGTCAGGGAAAGTCACATCTCCGGCGAAACTAGATCAGAAAGGTGCCGAGCAATGTAAATATTTATATGAAGTCCTGGCAAGGTACACACTTTGTTCCACATCAGCCACTGAAATTATACTATTTGTAAATATATACATGTGTTTAATAATATAATAATAATATTTATACATATACACATATGTATAATAATAATATAAATATAAATAAATTAACATCAGAGCTCCATGTTCAGCAGGAGAGGTCAGCACAGCAATGGCAGTATAGGTTTCCTATATCACTCTATAATGTAATACAGGTTCTCTTTAACGCGAGGCCACTGGCTGTGAACAAGAAACAAACCTTTAGGGCTCATTAACATAATAACATTACACTAAACGCACAGGATCCATGCACTCAGCACATACGCTAGGTGCACTGCATTGCCGTTCATTTGAATTACTCTTGAACACACCTCCTGGTGAGCCTGCGTTGCAGTGCAACATGCAGTATTGCGATATCATGCATTGCATTAAAAAGGAAGTAGTGGTGTATGCATGACTTATCTCACCCCTATCACAGGCCCATGCATCGTCCTTCAATGCAAGCCTTTCAAGTGCCATCCAAATGAATGGCGATGCACCAGCGCTCCCCACGTGCGGTGCAATCGCATGCATGATTGCAGCACTGCATTTTGTTGCGCATTGAATGGGCTGCCATCACCCCCAAAAACCAAGCGTGACCCTTGCCTGCCCCCACAACACTCTACATACATTGACCAATACTGTGTATAGGGGGCTGAGCCCATCCCCCCCAGCTGCAGGAAATGACCGGATACTATGTAACAAGATTGTATTTCTGCACAGGTGTGATCAGACAGACTCATCATCTGCACCTGGTGGGGGGCGTGGCCTGTCCTTCACCCAGAGCTCTACACTTGGCTGGATAAGCCCCGCCCCCAGCAGGTGCAGCTCGCTCAATAACCCCTGCTGGGAAGGCAGTCTAAGGTGGAAAGTCCCAGCTGGACTTTGTTCTCCTCAAACTCTCTGTTTTGTTTTACTTTTATAAAATCCAACTAGGTGAAATGTACAAGCCACAGCTGCAGGTGTTACAAAAAAAAAAAAAAAGCACACAATTCATAATATTAAAACTGCTTTTGCAAGGGGAGGCATTTTCCTGAGCACAGCTGACTTCCTGTCCAGCACAGGCAGCCTCTCCTCAGCCCAAAATGGCAGCCAATGCGACCACCTCAATGCTTCCTGAGGTAAGATCACTTTAATCACTATGTCTATTCATGTTAATGTGATCTCAATAAGTGTGCGGGCAACTAAGGGGTTGTCTTGACAGCTTTGGGGCGGAGTTTGCATTGCCTATAGCAACCACAGCCCAGTGTTTTCTACAACAGGTTAGGAAATAAGCAATTGGTTGCTATGGGCAACACAGACAGTTTAGGTTTTTGGTTACATGTATGTCACAGCTGAAATATTTCCTATATTGTTATTACACATTCACTTCAAAGCATAACATCATTACAACAAATGGAAACTTGAAGCCGAAGCAAGACTATGATGGCTGGGACTTGTGGTTCTACAAGAGTTAAGCCGACACAGAGATGGAACAGCAAGTCCCAGTGTGCCATGTCAGCAGTACAAGAACACAGGCTGGGACTTGTGGTCCAATGGCACTGCAGTCACATGACCTTCCCATACCTGTAACAAACATGGCGGATGGTGGGGGTGGTTCTGCAGCCATTGTCAGCGCATTCAGCAATCTTCAAGTGGAGGGAGAAAAAAGGTTGCTCGTCGTGAAGTGTCCCCGTCCTCTCCCGTTCCATTGGTTATCCCCATGTCAGTCCCTGGGCCTTGTCCTGCAGGGAGCAATGGCTGACCCAACCTTCCAGCTCCCTTGTCAGGAGGAGAATGATCAATGGTGGCTGCTGCAGTCATCACACCTGTGGCCTGTTTACCCTCACCTGTAGCCTG
>NW_017306285.1:2797017-2797285 GCF_000935625.1 Nanorana parkeri | reverse complement strand
AATTACCCCTCAATTACCCCGAGCCCTCTCTCTGGTTTGGTGCTGTGTGTTGATCAGTAGCTCTGCATATAGACCCCATGCTTCCTCCAATGATATTAGGGCCCATTGACTTTATCCTCCACTGCTCAGGTTATTGCACATTTCATAACACAACATCATGTCTGTCAGCAGTGCGTTACAATGAACATGCGCTGCGGTGCGTTTGGGTGCTTTTCTTTCCGTTTTGTGATTTTCTTTGACGCTTGGCGCACAGATTGTCCGTTTTGTG
>NW_017306285.1:2788926-2796990 GCF_000935625.1 Nanorana parkeri | reverse complement strand
CCCCCCAGTATTGGTGTCCCAGACCTTCTCTCATTATCACTGTGCCCCCCCAGTATTGGTGTCCCTGACCTCTCATTATCACTGTGCCCCCCCAGTATTGGTGTCCCTGACCTTCTCTCATTATCACTGTGATCATTAGGACCTGGTTGTATCTCACTCCTGCCAAGGAACGCCCACTCCTCCAGACTGACACCCGCACATCAAGGCATTTTGATATTTGCGTAACTCCCTCCCCCAAGAGCCAACTGTGCTGGCCGGTCCCACCAGCCATGATCTGCCTGCATTGCGTAGAGAAGCACACAGACCCGGTGATGATGTCACTGGATCTAAAATAAGATTTGTAATGGAAACAGGTTTATTGAAAAAAGTCATTAGCTGTGAACCCGCCATTTCCGGCCTTCCTGTGTAGTGTGAACCTGCCATTTCCGGCCTTCCTGTGCAGTGTGAACAGGTCCGATTTACTTACAGAGATAAGGAAACACAGATCTGGATGGATACATTGTATCTATGGAGGGAGACGCAGCTATATCACTTCTGAGATTGTGTATCTCTGTTATAAGCGGTCATGTAGATTCTAACCAATCCCCTCCCCCTCCCCCCCCGGCATCCCCCTGCTTGTCCTTGATCAATTAAGCATCCTCCTGTAAATACCATTTAACCCCAGCAGGCCTCTGGCTGATGGTAATTACCGCTCGCTGTAGTGCTGTAATTAAGTGCAGACGCGGCCAGCTAACCACCACCGAGTGTCACCATTCAATGTAATAATTATGGAGCTTTTCTTTACAGACGTCCTTCCCCTGTATGGCGGCATCTTGTCCCTCACGACCCTTTGACAGACACTTCGTTATCATTACCATTTTAAAGGGGAACGCCATTTTGGCCCGGGGTGACGTAGCCACTCCTGCTAAGAACTGGCCATTGGCTACTTCAGGCTCTGTCAGTATCCCACACACTCTATACATCTCAGGGACCTCAAAGATGGCAACTTCTGTTCTCTGAGGCGCACAGTTGGGTCTGAACTCCGCCTTGGCAAATGCCGGAAGTCTGCCTGACCTCTGTGTGCTGTCTAATTGTCATGCGTTTGGCTACCTTTTCCAGTTGGGGTGAAACAGATGGGCGTGAGGACCTCCGTTGTTTTCAGTAGGGACTGGTGGTGCCAAAAAGGTTGAGGTTGAATCCAGGACTTTTTAGCCCTCATTCACACTAGAAAAGGCCGGCACATACAGCTCCGTGCTGCGTGTACGGCCGTATCGGGCAGCTCCCCCGGGAAGGACAGGTGCTGCGTGTGATTAGTACGCAGCCCCCGTCCCTCTATATGGGACTACGGGGCCCATACGTTGCCCTACGCTCACCCCAAGTGCAGGTGCATACGGGTGCGTGTTTCCTGGCTCGGACGCAGACGGGATCCATCATGTCAGCGTACGAATACAGACACCTGCACGGATGCAGGGCTGCCTCCCGTATCCACCCCCCCTTCCTGAGACACTGTGGACCCCTCCTAAGAGCCTGGGCACGCCTGCTGAGGCAATGCAAACCCCTCCTGAGACCCTGGGCACCCGTGCTCAGACACTGGGCACACTTCCAAGACCCTGCAAACCCCCTCCTGAGACCCTGGGCACCTCTGCTGAGAAGCTGCGGAAATCTCCTGACACCCTGGGCACCCCTGCTGAGACCCGGGGCACCCTGCTGAGATGCTGCAGACCCGTCATGAAACCCTTTGCACCCCTGCTGCGATGCTGCGGACCCCTCCTGAGAACATGGGCATCCCTGCTGAGATGCTGTGGACCCCTCCTGAGACCATGGGCACCGCTTCTAAGACCCTAGGCACCCTGCTGAGACCCTGTGAACCCCTTCCGGGACCCTGCTGACTCCTGCTGAGACACTGCAGACCTCACTGAGACCCTGGGCACCTCTGCTGGGACCCTGCGGACCCCTCCTGAGACCAGCCAAAAACTAGATACCAGGTATACCGAGAATTTCTGTACTCGTCTCTTCCAGTTTCAGATGGTGGCCTCTTGTCTTCTTGAGTGAACAGTAAACAGTTTATTACTGATTATCCCATCACCACTAATATAATGTCCCCTCTACGTCCCCTCTATAATGTCCCCTCTACATAAGTTTGTACTTCCGAATGTTAAACCTCATCTGCCATGTAGATCTGTTACTTTATCGATCCCTCCCACTATGCTGCTTCTTCCCCCACTATGCTGCTTCTTCCCCATCTTAGCAGACCATTCAAGAGCCTGATTTGGAACAGCACCTAGTGCGCAATAATATGTTTTTAGGCCTTACATGTAAAAAAGTGAAGCACCCATTGCCTTTGGTTTCAGCAGTGTTCTGTGGCGTAGAGTTGGAGTTTACGTGGCGGATAAGGGCTCGGCTTTGCGTCACGCTTTTCCGCTTGCGTTTGACCTGGAGGGGATCTCGCTTCTCGGCTGATTAATATTCCACACGGTGAGCCTCTTCGCAGCCGGTGGAACTGTCGTAGGTCCCGTGTTTTTCGAATGGAAGAAGAGTGATTGAAGCGGAGTTGATGCGGATGCAGCGGGTCCCCGGCGTGAACGCGGCGAGGGCTCAGCGGCGTTTACACCTCGCAATTTTGCCGCTATCAATACTGACAGATCAATAGACATGCTCAGGGAGCCGGGGGCTGGGAACATTGCTGCGCACACTTTATAATAACTTGTCATATAAACAAGAGATACTTGATAGCCTATACATCTCGGGGCCCCGAGGGGGGACGCGCACAGCTCCGCTAAGCACTATTTGGATCTACAATGGCGGCCTACTTCCATTATTGTTTTAGAAATCTGAAGCCTTTTATGGCTTGTGTTGCCCCCTTTAAATCCAACTGCCCAGGTACATGCGCACCATCAGCCATTGCTAAGTGCTTGTAGACCGGAAGTTGCAAAGAGGCCGTAGGAGATCAGCAGCACTGAGCTGTAACAAAGGATGTAATGAAATAGTTTCTTATACACAGAGTTTTAGCAAGCCAAATGTCATCCAGTGTGAGCTTACATCTACTTCTATACAGACACAATATCATGCTTTGCAGATGTCTCGGAGCTCCTTCATCTTCTTCAGATCAAACAGAAGTGACAGATCTTTGCTTATATCTGACACATAAATTGCTCTCTGCTCACCGGCCAATTTGTCCCGTAGCCGGGCCCGGGGAATGGGGCTGTCGGTCACGCCTTGGCTTTGTGTCATCCGGAGATCTCCAGTCCATTGTGTCAGTTGGGTTGCCTGAGGCTGGAGAAGAGCTAGGTGGAGGCGGCGGGCCTTGTGCAGTCCACGTCTCTGTGTCAGCGGCCCTTTGTATGTAGGGTGGCTGTCCAAGATCTGAGCCATGTGCTCATTCCTTCTCCTTCTCTCTCCTCACTCTCTCATTTCTCTCTCCTCTCTCCCTTTTTTCTCTCCTCTCTCTTTCTCTCTCTCTCTCTCTTCTCCTCCTCTTTCCTTCTCTCTCTCATTCTTTCTCTCTCTCCTTCTCTCTCTCTCCCTTCCTCTCTCTCCCTTCCTCTCTCTCCCCCTTCTCTCTCTCCCCCTTCTCTCTCTCCCCCTTCTCTCTCTCTCCCTTCTCTCTCTCTCCCTTCTCTCTCTCTCCCTTCTCTCTCTCTCCCTTCTCTCTCTCTCCCTTCCTTCATTCTCTCCTCGCCCTCTCTCTTTTTTTCTCTCTCTCTCCTCCTCCTCCTCTTTCCTTTCTCTCTCTCGCTGCCCTCTCTCTTTTCTCTCCCTCTCTTTTCTCTCCTCTCCTTCCCTCTTTTTCTCTCTGTCTCCTTCTCTCTCTTCCTTCTCTCCCTCTCCTTCTCTCTCCTTCCCTCTCTCCTCTCTCGCTCTTTTTTTCTCTCTCTTCCTCCTCTTTCCTTCTCTCTCTCCTTCTTTCTTTCTATCTCTCTCTCTCTTTCCATCTCTCTCTCCCTTCTCTCGCTCTCTCTCCTCTCTCGCTCTCTCTCCTCTCTCGCTCTTCTCTCCCTCTCTTTTCTCTGCTCTCTCTCTCTCTCTCTCTCTCTCTCTCTCTCTCTCTCCTTCCCTCTTTTTCTCTCTGCTATCTTCTTCTCCTCTCCCTTGCTCCTCTCCTCTCTTTCTCTATTTTCTTCTATCTCTTCTCTCCTCTATCTCTCATTCTTTCCTTCTCATCTCCTTCAATCTCTCTCTCTCTCTCTCTCTCTCTCTCTCTCTCTCTGTCTCTCTCTCATCCACCCAATGGTCAAAGGGTCTTCTAAAGTGATGCTTTGTGAATCAGTAGAAAGAAATCTGACGCATTTCATGGGCTCTGACACTCCCCCCTCATCAGGGCTTGTTTTATATGATTTGAGCTGTGGCTGGACTCCATTGAATTGCAATATTGGTTGTGTATATGTGAAGTGAGACTCTGCCACCAGCAGTTTATACAGCGTGGAGCACAATTGTCTCTCTCCCTAGGATTGGTCTTCACTAATAAACTGTGCAGTATTGGAAGCGGTGCAGAAGGCCTCTGGCTAATCACGGGACTCGAGCAAGAACCAATTAATGGCGGAGCGACATCTGCATGCCTATCAAAGAGCTGGTCATGGTGCAGAAGGAGGTCTCCCGATTAGTGACGGTCCGTGGCGGCCTGTCACTTGGGTGCAGATTTGGCACCGGCTCAGTATGTCATTGAGGGAATGTCACAAACACAGCTACCTGTCTTGCATGGAGATGCTCAGATTAGCAGCGTAGTGTGGCCGACTGGGACCGGGGGATTTGCATAAAGCAGTCAGTGCAGACCGACGACACTCACACATAGCATGTCCATGACTTTGCCAGGTTTACTGAGCAGTGTTTATGGACTGTGATCACTGCCCTTTCCTGCGATGTGGAGGTAATGAGAAAACATGCTTGTAACTCCTTCCATGGAATAGTAAATTGTGTTTAAGTAAATCCAAACCGTACTCACTCTGTATAATATACCATTGCCATTTTCCTTTCTAGTTTACTTTTTTTTCTATATATAAATGTACAATTTAAAGTGTAAGGCAAAAAAAAAAAATAGTCCATCTCTGCTCTGCTCTACATTTCCCCAACATTTATCTCTTTAAAAATGCAAAAGATTCCTATTGATCTGTTAGAAATCCAGTGAGCTCCTGACTACCTATAGTGAGCTGACAACACAGTGCCTCTGCTGCATTGAAATCTCAAGCAGCGTTGTCAGCGTTGCTTGAGTTCTCCCCTGTTCTCTTTTATACTTTGACATACCTCCTTCAGACCTCGATCCTTCCGGACAGTATGGTCACCTGCTGAATCAGCACAATCCACAGACAGCCTAACTCTCCAATGAGACACAGGAGCTTAATCCAATGCAGTTTTACTTCTCAAAGCACTAGGATGGGAGGATGTTTGAAGTGTAAAAAGACAGATATTCCCAGCTTAGTGTCTATGATGAAGGCTAGCAATAAACTGAGGTAACATGGATAAAGTAGGGAGTGTCAATTTTAAGACTACCAGTTGACTTTAAACAGGAGGGGAGAACAGAGGGAGATACCAAATGTACACACAAAACAAGTTGTAGTAGCACTAATCTACCACTAGATGTCAGTCATACATAATAATACTATGCAATGCAATACATAACTGTGTAACGGCAATAGCAGTGGCTGTAGCAGCTCATTCCCTACTGGACTACAGAAGACCTCTGCCATATTTTAAAGAGGCAGAGAGATTAGAAGGTGTTCTATAGTCCAATCCCAGTGTGCAGGGCTGAGAAGACTGCTTGGGATTTGAGCGCAGCAGAGACACTGTGTTCTCGGTTGCTACAACATGATGAAATGTGCATGTAATGATCAAACTCTTCCTCCAACCTTTTACTTGTTACAGTGTCATATAGGTAGGAGTAGCATCACAGGGTTTAACCAATCACTTTGTGAGCCTGAGCTCTTCATGGACCGTATCGGGGGCGGTGTTCTTTACCTATATGTAGTTGCAGAGAGTCACCAGGATGTCACGGAGCAATCAAAGAGCCCAGATACAACTTGACCACTGGGGTCACCAGGATGTCAGGGAGCAACCAAAAAGCCCAGAGACAACTTGACCACTGGGGTCACCAGGATGTCCGGGAGCAACCAAAGAGCCCAGAGACAACTTGACCACTGGAATGACTAGGGCATCAGGGTGCAATCAAAGAGCCCAGAGACAACTTGACCACTGGAATGACTAGGGCATCAGGGTGCAATCAAAGAGCCCAGAGACAACTTTGCTATTGGAGTCACTTGGGTGTCAGGAGGCAGTCAAAGAGCTCACAGACAACATGGTCACTGGAAACACCAGGGTGTTAGAAGGCAATCAAAGAGCACAGAGACAACTTGACCACTGGAGTCACTAGCGTGGCAAGGAGCAATCAAAGAGCACAGAGACAACTTGACCACTGGAGTCACTAGCGTGGCAAGGAGCAATCAAAGAGCACAGAGACAACTTGACCACTGGAGTAACTAGCGTGTCAGGAAGCAATCAAAAAGCACAGAGACAACTTGAACAGTGGAGTCACCAGCGTGTCAGGAAGCAATCAAAGCATCACTTAAAGGGAATAACCTCTCAAGCTCATCCATTGCCTGATTCTGGGCTTCTTTCCGTGCTCCCTCTCTCTCTACCTCCATTGCTATTTTTCAGTTTCAATCCATTTGGCTTTATTTTAATTTTGCCATTTAAACATTGACGAGAAGACCTTAGATCAGCAGAAGTGAGCAGAGCCCAGGAAGGGAGAAGGATGGTGAGGGGAGGGGGGAGCCGTGTCAGGTGCGGGATGTTCCACAGATAGACTCATTGGCCAAGCGGCTTCGGAATGCAGCTGCTGGAATAGAGCGGAAGGAAATCCGAACATCATACATGCAAAACAGTCAAATTCTACCGGGAATAAGCCATAATCCTCACCTTCTGAGCCTCATCATTACACTGGGAGAGGTGACCTGTCCTCCTGGTCACGTGAACGACCCCAGAGGACCGGGGGGACAATTCTCCCATTCATATGCATGTAACGCAGGTTTGGGAAAGAAAGACTCATTAAAAGATTTAATGAAAAGTTGGGACAACCATTTAAATGAAGGGTCTGGTGCTAATCACGACCCGTTAACCCTTTGATCGCAGCAGGAGAGCATTTAAAGGAAAGCTCCACATACAAAATGACAAATTGTAACAGTTTTTTTAACATTTCTGACCAGTAGCTTTCAGTCAGCAGCTGGGTATGATTTTCCAAGATGGCTGAAACATTTCTCTTGTGTGCAACCACGGCAAATGCCATATGTCTCATCTCCCTGCCCATGTAAATGTTCCACTGCCTTTCTCAGATGTTGCTAGAGAGTTTAAAGTAGAAGTTAAATTTTTATATATTGATGCCCATGTGCCACCCTGCTTGGTTTAGGTTTTTTTTTTGTATCTTTTTTTATCAAAATAACTTTTTACAAGGATGGCACTGCCTTTTTTTAAGTGACAACGCTAACCCCTTGCCTCGCATTGCAGCAGTTGAGTTGTCACCCTGTTGTGTGGCTTCTGTGCAGATGCAAAGGGTATCTGCAAGTCAATGAGGATAATTGAGAGTTTAACAAAGGCAAGAGCGAGTGACATCACTGGAAGGGACGAATTTATGCCCGTCCACCGCTCCCAGCATTTCAGATGGAGGAACAGACAAAGTTGTCACGTGACCACAAACACATTTAAAGGTATTGAATAAAATGTTTTACAGACATGGACCGAAATGTTGGAACCCTTCCAGGAAAAAAGAAGAACCCACAATTTCCTCTGAAATAACTGGGCCACCCTTCTTGAACAAACTGCTCCAGCTGTCTCAGGTTTGAAGGGTGTCTTCTCCAGACTGCGTTTCTGCACTTGTCATAGAAGTTTCATTGGGTTCACGGAAGGCCACTTCAGAATAGTCCAATGTGTTGTTCTTGGGTTCTTTTATTTGTGTGTTTTGGGTCCAGTGGCGTAAAAATAGCCATAGCGGCTCATGCGGCTGCTATTAGGCCTGGGGGTGGAAGGGGGCCCCAATAAGGATTGCAGAAGTTGCTGCTAACACTGACATTATTAATCAAGAAGAGCTGACATCAGTTGTAT
>NW_017306285.1:2775829-2788902 GCF_000935625.1 Nanorana parkeri | reverse complement strand
CACACTTAAACAAAAAAAGCGGGACCCGATTTTTGGGGGGGGGGGGGGGACTATGCAGGCAGCTCTCCTGCTACCTGACTTTAATATCATTGACAGTAGGGTGGATATTGGGGGACCCCATCAAAATGATGCTATGGGGCCCTATGATCTGTGGTTATGCCCGTTTGGGTCATTATCTTGGAGGACCCATGACCTGAGACTGAGCTTTCTAGGAAGTACTTTTCACCCCAGAATTCCTATATAGTCTTGAGATTTAATTGTGCCCAGAGCAGCGACTGCTCATGGGCACCGTTGTGCCATGAGCAGCAAAATAATTCCAGAACATAACCAAGCCTCCACCATGTTTCACAGTTGGTCAGGTGCTCTTTTCTTTGAAGTCATCATACTATCATCTGTGAACTGATGCATGTTGCTGGGAAAGCTCCAGTTTTGTCTCATCTGTCCAAAGCAGACTTAAAGAGGAACTTTTCCCACCAATTTAATGTCTCCTGAAACAGTTACCTTTAAGTTGTGCCAACTGTCAAGAAGGTTGTCAGTGTGCTTATGTCATATGTCAACCAGTTGCAGTAAGGTGAGGGTGCTCTCTGCACACCTTTCAGCAGTCCCGGCCAATACACGAAGGTGCTTGTAGTAACTCCACGGATGGCACCGTGCAAAACGAACAATTGAAGAAATAGGTCACCAGCACTCAAAGAGTTTAAAAATGAATAAGTCCTTTTTATTGGACCATGGTGTCACGACAATCAAAAAGAGCCGACGTTTCAGGACCATGGTGTCACGACAATCAAAAAGAGCCGACGTTTCAGGGCCACGCAGGGTCCCTTTCTCAAGGCAAAAGATGTGACCTAACATCTTTTGCCTTGAGAAAGGGACCCTGCGTGGCCCCGAAACGTCGGCTCTTTTTGATTGTCGTGACACCATGGTCCAATAAAAAGGACTTATTCATTTTTAAACTCTTTGAGTGCTGGTGACCTATTTCTTCATATTTCAACCAAACATTCAAGCCCTCAAATGGCTGCTGTCATGGCTGATCACATTTGTAGCACCATGACAACTGCAATCCAAATTGAGGCCAAGATGGCAACTTCCTTAGCTGCAAGGGATAGGAGGGTTCAGTGGCGTCACAAGGGGGGTGCGGCCCACACCCGGGTGACACCATTGCAGGGGTGACACCAAAATGACCGACAGTCATTTTGGTGTCACCCCCTCTAAAAAGTAGGGCACTCGGTCATGGACCGACAGTGTCAGGAGAGAGGAGGGGAACTGGCAGCATACCTCATTCCGTCAGGTGAATGTCCCCTCCTCTCTCTGCCAGCATCCATCGCCAAGACGGCCGCCGGCAGGCGTCAATCAGATGGCCGCGCATGCACGAGTTGACATCACACGCATGCGCGATGGCGGGGTGTCACCCGGTCTGGAGACCGGGTGACACCTGGCCTCGGGATGCCCCTGAGAGGGTTCTGCTTTAAACCTGACTCCTCCTTTCCCATAACCAAATGCCTTGATGCCTCTCAAATGTTTTGGGTGATGGTTCTACATCTGCTTTAAAGTAAGCTCGTCTCTAACTAAAAAACAGAAATGACCCTCCACTAATAAACAACATCTCACTGGTGACCCAAGCACCTCCCCATTCCTGTCCATAAGCTCCCACATCAGCCACTCGCACCATGAGCCTAGTTTCAGCTTTCAGCTGACTTGACGCAACTCTTTGCCAATGCGGGCCGGTCAAAAAAAAGTGATTTCATAAGGTTTTGTCCGCTTGGCCGTCTTCCATGATTCCCGTATTAAGATGAAAGATGGTGTTTTGCTTTTAAGATATAAAATCACAGGAACTAGGAACTTTGGCAACGCTAAGTGGCTTGGCAGGAGTTTGCGAGGAGGGAGAGGAGGCGGTTCGCCGAAGAGTCTCCCGGCCACATCTGTTTAGCGGCGAAGGCGTCGTTTAATCAGCGAGCGTCTCCCGCTCGGCCGGGGGGAAACCATTCCATCAGGTCTCGTCTCTTTAAACCGGCTGCAAATTAGCCCAATCTGTCAGGGTCATTTACACGGCGAATCGATTTATCACGGTGACCCTGCTTGTCACACCGGCTCGGAGCTGATGCAGCTGTATGACTTTACTTAAACTCCGCGTTCAGCTTTTTTTATTGTCACCTTTTACAGCTCGAAAATACTTGCTGTGGATTCCTCCATCTCCCCATTATATTTTATTCCCTACTCTGCCCAGTTTTATGTTTCCTTCACTTTGTGGGCTGAAGGGTACAATTTAAGAGTGAGGAGAGAGAGAGGGGGGGAGGATTAAGTGTTAGGATATGGGTATCCAGGTATTTAAATGCTTAACACCACTTTACATTGCCAGTAATCAAGCATTCTGGAAACTAATGCATAGATCACTTATGTGCCATTTCAGCAGTTTTGCCTTCCTCTTCTCTCTTTAAGCCTACACGGAAACTGTTGCTCTACCCCAGTGATGTGCATTAAAAGGCCGTACTGGTGTTATGAATTTCAAAGAAAAAGACATTTCAGGAATCCGTGGCTTCTTTGGAAGACCTGAGTCAATGGGGTTGATTTACTAACCTTTTAAACACACCACGAACGTGTATACACCTCTGTAGTGTGTTCCCTCCCAGCATGATCTATGGGAGGAATCGAAACACCTTTGTAGTGTGTACACACCCAGCAGGTGTGTTGTGCAAAGCCCTGCAATGAATTGCAAGGTAATGTGGTGTAAATTAGCTCTATGTTGTGTTGCTTGCGTTGATGAATGCAGGAATGTAAATGCATTAGCTAACCATTTTTGTCTAAACTGTGAAGCAGCATTATATATGCATCATGTGCATGATTTTTCCATATATGGCATTAGTGGAAATATGCTTTTAGAGACTTTTTGATTGATAAATACGTTTTGCTGTGTGAAAATCACACACACCTGGTGCGTGCGTGTGTTTAGGTTAGTAAATCACCCCCAATGCCTCCAATTCTATACCAGCAGACAAATGAATTATCTGCTAATCCCGGAGATAGCGGCCATAATTACATATAAAATGGATCAAGCCCGGGATTGCCAGCCACCAACGGAGGCGCGGTTCATGGATGAGGGCGGGCGAGAGAGAGCACATCATTGCAATACAAATTTTCCCGAGCAATAATACAATCTATTACAGGCGTTTCACGTCTCTGGCACGGCAACATCTTCCGAGGGGATTTCTCAAATCGTAATGAATAAAACTCATTGCGCTGTATTAATGCCTCGTCCTCCAGCACACGTGGGCAGGCGAGCAAGTGGTAATATTAAATAAACCAAATTGAATAATTCTAGGTGTCCCAGTGCACGGTAATTAGCGGAGTTAGGCGTTTCACATCTTCGCCAACACCGATTCAATAATTCATGATGATCCGAGCGCTCCCCGGGTTAATTAAACTGCATCAGGCAGATACAAATCTGGTCTGTTTACGTCAGGTGCCTCTCCCCGAATGTCTGATTATGACTACGTGGAAGATCAAAGATGGAGAGATGGAGGTTGTTCGGCGTTTGTATGCTAATTAAGGTGGAGGACTTTGGAGAGATCCGGTTCTGTCTCGGCATGGTCATTATCACGTACCTGAGGATGAGACCGGAAGATGAGAAGGCGTCTCTTGCAGCTCGTGTCCTACAAACCCTAGAGTTTGGAACAGAAGGTCGCAGGACAGCGAGGAGCACGAGTGCCACGGATTGGAAGCAGACACCGTGCTGGAGACCTCTGGTAGAAAGGTCAGCAGGCCAATGATCAAACCGGGCAGGCAGTGCAGGAGCAGACTCGGGAGACTGGAATCCTGGTTGAGGAAGCCAAAGGTCAGATCCAGCCGGGAAGCAAAGTACAAAATCAGCAGGCAAGAGCAAGTCCAGAGAACAGGCCGAAGTCAGGGGCAGGCAGCAAGAAATCCGGGTCAGACAGGTCATAGGCAATCCAACAGAGACACAGGCAACATAAGCTGATAAGACCATCAGCAATGTGGTGCAGGCAGGCAGGCTTGTTCTTATATAGTCACCTAATTGAGGCAACAGCATCACTTCCTGTGCACATCTTCCCACACACCTCTGTTTGTGCGCGCATGCGTACTATGGCGTGGCTGCCATTTTACCCTTACAGTCATAGGTGGCCGGATAAAAAGAGCCATCCGGGCTTGTCACACAATGTCCGGATTCTGTCCAGACCTGAACAGTTAGCTCCTGCACTAAAAACGCATCACAATGTATCCCTATGTGTTTTATGGACTCCAGCGCAGTGCTTTCCGTTCCGGACAGAAAAAATACTGCATGTCACATTTTTTTCTGGTCCGGAACGTGCAGAAACACGTACGAACGCGTCAAAAACCCCTCCGAAAAAGCACTGCAGCTAACTGAATGGAGACTAGACAATGTCATCTACCAAGCATTGCACAATGGAGTGGGAGCTGCTACGTTAGCAACACATAAATGTGTTAGAAAAGACGTGAAGTACAAACATTTGGAACATGCCAATTACCTTTCCAGAGACATACGAGTAAAGGAAAAAAGTGTATCCGGGTGAGCTCGCAAATCCTCATATAAACTCCAGAACTGACCCTTGGAGTCCCTGAGCCTCAAGATCGGCTGTACCCAATAATGACGTCTCCTGCGAGCTCATTGTCTGCAGATTGCTGTAGCCAGCACCAACACCATGCCTACCAACATGGGATACATGTCTGATCACCAGCATTGCATGCACAAAGGGAAGTACTTGTAAGGAGAGGCCGGAAGTGACCTCAGAGCAAGAATCTGCATACTGACTCCCCCCTTTCCTGCAGATCTGCTCCAGATCTGGACCAGTACATGGTTGTGAATAAGCCCTCATGGCGTATCAGAAATCCTGAAGATTGTGTTAAAAGTAAAACTCCAACCAAAACTGTTATTTTGGGTGGAATAGGAAAGGGTTACAATTTCCCTCAAATTTTAATTGCTGTCTGTGTCCTTGCGGGGGATTATCGCCACTAATTACCTTGCTCTTGGACACCAAGAATGATCTAATTTGGTTTATGTATCAGCTCGCCACCGGAGCAGTTTTTTCCTGTTAAATTCTGCAATTGTGGCTCGAAAATTACATAAACTCCCAAAAAGTTCTATATTTTCTGAACCCGCAGGCCCTGTAGAATCAAAAGATGGCAGTTTAGTTCAGTAGTACAGCCTGAGAACTCAGAATGAGCAAAGCAGGCAATGTCAGAACCTGGGAGGACAATGTATGCTCTACAGTCGGTTATTAAACTCAATGTGTTCGGCTCAGAACTGACCATCAATACAGAATTATAACCCATCTACATTCTGAATGTTGTATTTTAGTCATTCTGCTCAGACCACAGAAAAGATAGAATTACATGTTCTGTAAGCTGTGGAATTGGCAAAAATATTTGTTTGGACGCTCAGAAGTTTAAAAGGCTTTCTTAAAGGTTAAGCTTGGATTACATTGTGTACTCTGCTAAACACAAAACAAGCTTGATATGAGCTATGAATTTTGATGTATCAGGACATATGACAACCACAGTAATCCTCCTGCACCAGTCTGGAAGTAGCTGAACATTACTGTTACTTTCTCCTGGAGGACTCTGCACCTTCTACTGACTAACTCCCCCTTTCCTGAAATATGTTTGTGCTACTGGAGTACCCTATACCTTACATTGTTCAGCTGTGCCACTGGAATACTATACCTTCAACTATCCAACTGTCCTCTCCTGAAATACCCCTTGTTCCTAAAGAACTCAACACCTTCCTCTGTCCAACTGTCCTCTCCTGAATTACTGTGGGCTCCTGGAGAACCCCACACCTTGGAATGTCCAACTGTCCTATACTGAAATACTGCGGGCTCCTGGAGGTCTCAATACCTTCCACTGTCCAACTGTCCTCTCCTGAATTACTGTGGGCTCCTGGAGGACCCCACACCTTGTAATGTCCAACTGTCCCCTACTGAAATACTGCGGGCTCTTGGAGGTCTCACACCTTCTACTGTCCAAGTGTCCTCTCCTGAATTATTGTAGGCTCCTGGAGGACTCAACATAACTTCCACTGTCCTCTTCTGAAATGCTCTGTGCTCCTGGAGAACTCTTCATCTTTCACTGTCCTCTCTTGAAATACTACATGCTCCTGAACGACCTCTACATCTTTGACTGTTCAACTGTCCTCTCCTGAAAAACTCCAAGCTCCCAGAGAACTCTATACCTTCCACTGTCCAAATTTCTGCTCCTGAAATACTCTGCAATCCAGGACAACTCTACAGATAATACTGTCTATCTGTCCTTTCTTCAAATACTCTGTTCTTCTGGAGGACTCTGTTCCTTCCTCTATCTGACTCTCCTCTCTTGAAATAATCTGCACTGCTGGAGGACTCTGCTCCATTCTCTATCTGACTCTCCTCTCCTGAAATACTCTGCAATGCTGGAGGACTCTGCTCCATTCTCTATCTAACTCTCCTCTCCTGAAATACTCTGCAATGCTGGAGGACTCTGTTCCATCCTCTATCTAACTGTCCTTTGCTGAAATAATCTGCACTGCTGGAGGACTCTGCTCCTTCCTCTATAGCTCTCCTCTCCTGAAATAATCTACACTGCTGCAGGACTCTGCTCCTTCCTCTATAGCTCTCCTCTCCTGAAATAATCTACTACTGCTGGAGATCTCTGCTCCTTTCTCTGACTCCTCTCCTGAAATAATCTACACTGCTGGAGGACTCTGCTCCATTGTCTATCTAACTCTCCTCCCCTGAAATAATACTCCTGCTGGAGATCTCTGCTCCTTTCTCTGACTCCTCTCCTGAAATAATCTACACTGCTGGAGGACTCTGCTCCATTGTCTATCTAACTCTCCTCCCCTGAAATAATGTACTCTGCTTGAGGAACTGTCTTAATGATGATAAAACATGGAAATTAAACCTGATCTTGCTTCCACCTAATGTTTATTTAACAGCTGCTACTTTTGAAGCTTTGTAAAACCTCGAGCAGCTCAGCGAAGCAAATGATAAACAAAATTAAAAATGTAAAAAGTAGAAAATCAATAGAAAACAAGTTTAAATAGATCCCGATGGCACTTGTATGTTAATTGCACGCCGTCTTTATATTGCGGATCCCTCCATGGAATTCTCACACAGATGTTGCTGATTGAGTCTGCAAAGTGTCCAAGCGTTTTTCCTGCCTATGTTTAATAATGTATGTTGTATGCCTCCCAATTCTTTATCTTCTCTGCCTATGTACATGCCATAAAGAGTCTGTCCCCGCACAATGAATGCTTCAGTACCTGGTGGGGGCTTGCAGGTTGTAACACCCACTGACCTCTTTTGTCTCTCTGGGGTTCACTTGAGGAGTCTGCAGTTGCCCTGTCCCTGTCCCCCGTGTCTCCATCACCCTGTTGGGTTTTATAATGGATTGGTATATGGCGGCAAACCATTCATCCCATCACCAGTTCACTAATAATTGAGAAATCCGTTCTGGATGGACTTGCCTTTTTTGTTTTTATTCTACACTCCGGGCATATGTGGTTTTGGTGCGCTGTGCACAAAATATGCGATTAGAGCGAAGCTATTGTAAGCAGTGGTACTGACACTGCAGACAGAACACACAAAAACGGGAACAGTGCCATTCGCTATAACTGAACGGGTATAATTCATTTAAGTGAATGAGTTTTATATGACAGGGAGTCTTTGTGCGGAAATATAGTTTGGATCAGATCCCAGATGCTACGTATATACCTTTTCTTTTACTACAGTATTGTCATTGTCCTGTATTCAGGTAGTTGGCGCACTCAACTGTGTGAATACCCAAATAGTGACTGCAATTGATTGGACACAGCCACTGTTCTACCAACAATCTTCTTTTTGTGTCCTTCAATTTTGGAAATCAAACTTTGTCAAGCTGGATGGTGGCATCAGGACCACTCCGAGAGGGCCAGCTACGGCTCACAATTCAAGCCATGTTTGGCCAACATTACTCTCTCTTCCTTCTCTCTCTCCTTCTTCTCTCTCTCTATCTCCCCTTTTCTCTTTATCACTATATCTGTCTTGCTCATCCGTGCCACTTTCGGATTTAGTTTAATGGATAGGAGGAATATTATCAGGGGAAGTGTGTAGAACTAAGGAGAACCCAGGCAGAGAAGTTCACAATTTCTCATATCCCTCCCAGTCTTTGACACGCTATAACATATCGTGCAGCTATTTTCACATCGGCTCCTCTTCTCCCAGTACAATGTAGCGTTTTCTCTTCTATAACATAGACATGAGGTCCGGGATGAGGGCTAAGAGTCCATGGAAGTGAGTGTATCTCAAGGCTGAATACTTGGGGCCCCTCTCTTATTTCTCTCTCTCCCCCTATCTTTCTCACCCATTTGATCCCTCACACTTTCTCCTTCTCTATCCTATTTTAATTTTCTCTCTTGCTCCCACTCTTTCTCTCAGGATTCGTTCACACCTACCATAGTATGTAAGTTTCGAGATTCCTACGTCAGGAACTTGTGGATTCCTGCAGCAGGAATGCCAGATATGCCATTTAGAAGTGGCAGCTGTCACCCGTTTAAATTCATTATCGGGTGACAGCGGCCTTAATTGAAAGCAGTTGTACGCTGACACTCCATGTGTAATCGTATGTGATATGATTACATGTGATTAGGAAGAGATCACTGTCCATGGATGCTTGATTGATGTGTTCAGGGACAGTGATTTATTCTTCTCAATTGCTTCTTTTTGTCTCTCTCCATCTCATTTCCTCTGTTTCACCATCTGTTCTCTCGTGCTCAGTCTCTCTCCTTTCTCTCTTCCTCTGTGTCTCTCCCTTCTTCCTTCTCTCATCTTATGTCTCTCGCCCTTCTTCCTCCTCTCTTTCTTTCTCTCTCTGTTTGTTTTCCCTTCTCTCTTCAACTGTCACTCTTCCTTCCCCTTCTCTCTTCAACTGTCACTCTTCCTTCCCCTTCTCTCATCTGTCTCTCTCTCTCCTTCTTCCTTCTCTCGCCCTCTGTATCTCCCCTTCTCCTTTTGCATGTCTCTCTCCTTCTACATTCTATCGTCCTCTGCCTCTTTCCTTCTCCATTCTATCTCTCACTGTCTCTCTTCTTCTTCCTTCTATCTGCCCCTGTGTCTCTCCTTCTACCTTCTATCTCCCTCTGCCTCTCTCCTTATACCTTATACCTCCATCTGTCTCTCTCGTTCTCCATTCTATATCTCACTGTCTCTCGTTTTTTGTTTCTTCCTTCTATCTTCCTCGGTCTCTATCTCCCTCTGTGTCTTGCCTTCTACCATCTATAGCCTTCTCTATTCCTCAGTCTCTCTCCATCTGTTCTCTCTCTGATGGGACTCTGTCTCCCTCGATCTCTTTTGCTCTGTCTCTCTCCTTCTTCTCTCTTCCTCTGTCTCTCTCCTTCTCTCCTCCTGTCCCTCTCCTTCCCCCTTCCTCAGTCTCTCTCCCTCTGTTCTGTCTCTGATGGCACTCTGTCTCCCTCGATCTCTCTTCCTCTGTCTCCCTCGATCTCTCTTCCTCTGTCTCCCTCGATCTCTCTTCCTCTGTCTCCCTCGATCTCTCTTCCTCTGTCTCCCTCGATCTCTCTTCCTCTGTCTCCCTCGATCTCTCTTCCTCTGTCTCCCTCGATCTCTCTTCCTCTGTCTCTCCTTCTCCCTTCCTCAGTCTCTCTCCCTCTGTTCTGTCTCAGATGGCACTCTGTCTCCCATGCTGTCACTCCCCCGGTCCTGTCTCTCCAGTCTTGTCAGTTCCTCCTCCTCACGTTTCTCTCCAGACATGAAAGGAACCCTCAGCTCCGCTCCACACATCACCGATAATTCCCTCTAGTTGTTTGGCGCTGATTGGTGTCAATGTGTTTCAGATCTCCTCCGCTCATAGTAGTGATTTAATGATGCAGCTACACTATGCAGACTTGTTTAAATCAATTGTTTGCTATATGCCGATATTTACATCAATGAACCAAGCCTGAGCAACATCAATTGATGAAGTGTTTGGCCTGATCCCAGAAACTGACAATCCTTTCACAACATTACTTATATTCCTTGATGGAACTTTGTAAAAATATTCAGCATCAACATTTTCTTGACACTGGAAGTGAATGTCATGGCAAAAAAAACAAAAAACTGCAAGCAATGGTATATTTAACAGACCAAAGGGTATCAAAGGAGGGAGGTTTATTCCTATGGGATACATGCACTTTAAGGAGCCTTCAGACCTTTTATAATTGTTTTCCTTTATTTATGTAGCATCAGTTTATTACACTGTTCCCTGCAGAGTGCAGATTGCCATTGAAGACAATCCCCGCCCCAGAGAAGCTTTCAGTAGTCATACATGTGTATCCTAGTGCTGATTGGTGTTCTATTACCCAATTACAAATTCCTATGTATAGTTTATAATTATATGAGGACAGGTATGGCATATGCATGATATGCTTCTTCAGTAGCGCTGTACAGTGGTTTTGCCTCTCTGTCCCGGTCTACCAGTCAGGTGCGTCCATAAAAATAGCACATTGTCATGTGTCTGAAATTTTATCTCAGCAGTTGTTGATCAGAGAAGACAAGCAAATGCACGGGGTACAGATACCTCCATCAAGGCTAGGCAGTGCAGATGGAGAAATCCCCTGCTGTTTCCATTGTATTCTGACTGCCTGCAAATGCCATTCGGCTGAAGATTTTGCAACTGGCTCCTTCGCTCATCTGATCAAGGGATGCCAGGGGAAAAGTGCCAACAGGGTCACTCACTGTGCAAATTTCGGACAGTTCATCAAGAACTAGCCAAAATCTGCAAAGTGAATGGCCAGCTTTTGCCACAAGAGGCAGTAGCTACCAATCAGAAAAGACAAATAGTTAAACACACAGATGAAATACAGGATCTGGATTGCCTTGCCAATGCATTTGTATTTCTGTCCATCCAATCCTGAGATTTGCACTCTGCCACACAGCCCTGTCCTGTCAGGAGACCTGATTTTTGTTTGCTGCAGTTAAGTAACACTTGCAGGTCTTGTCCTTCCCCCAGCCCGTGACTGGACAGTGAAAGAAGAAGCAGCAGATTGATGAGCTTATCCCTCTGTCACTCTGCTCTTTCAGGAGTATATAATGATATGAGTAATAATAGGAGTATCAGCATGCCCCTTGATGGCACATTAGTTCTTCTCCACAACTGATTGGTTCCTTGCTCTGCTTCGAACTCCCTGTCTCTGAACTCTATGCAGAGACTGCAAGAGGCTGATACCAGATCAAATTCAGGTACTTACACAGCTTACATTTAACCAAAAATGGTATTGATGAGTACAAAGCTGCATTATTTTGTGTATTTTATATCCGCCTGAGGGCCCGCTTTAATGCAATCAGGGGAATATGATACAGCAAGGATGTTAAAGTGCCTACGTTGCATTACTTTAATGTAAACAGCACAATAATAACTCCAAATATTTGCTCGCTGAAAGCACACAATGGATTCCTTTTAAGGAACCTCTGTCAGGTTTCTTTGTACTTTTCACTCTTTGACTTGCTCCGGAGAATCCTTGTTCTTCAGAATCTGTGCAGCGGGCGGTAGATGGCTCCCGATCACCCTTGGGTTCCTGGATGACAGGTGCGAGGGCTGATCTGAGAGTGGGATTCACACAAATAGTAACTGGAATAAAAAATTCTGACTGATCGCCTGCAGACACGGCCGGGCGAATGGCGCAGACTCTTCCTATGGGTGCCATTAATGAGTTGCTCCAGGTTGCTCTGCCTGCAGATAATCTCAAGCCTTGCCTGGGATGATTGCTCTTCTATCAGCAGCTCTTTGATCCCTTGGAGCTGTGTAACAAGGAGGGAGAGAGAATCAAAGGCCGAAAACCCCAAAGATATGAGAAAGCCGAGGGTTAAACAGGAGTGAGGAGGGATGATTGTCCCGTGTGGAGCTGGGTGATGGGCAATGTGCATGGCCAGAGAGCAAAAAACAGGGATGAAAGGTGGAAAGACCAATGTTCACATGTTGCAGCTCATCCATGTATTATCCCCTATCTTCCCCCATCTTCAGCCTGATCTTCCCATGGTGTCCTCCCCTCCTTACCACTCCATTCTTTCCCTTCTTTCCTTAAATATGATTTCCTTACCTTTCTTTTCCTTGCCTTACTTTTTTCTTTCCTTTCTCTTCCTTTTCTTTTCAATTTTTCATATGACTTCTCTTTCCTTTGCATTCCCTTTCCTTTTATTTCATTTTCTTAGCTTACCCTGTCCTGTCTCGTCTTTTCCTTACCATCCCATTCATTTCATTTCATTTCCTTTTCCTTTCCTTTTTTTCTTATTTCTTTAATGTTCCTTTTTTCCCCTCCTTTCTTTCCTTTTCATTTCCTTTTCCTCCTTTCTTTTCTTTTTTATTTCCTTTACTGTCTTTCCTTTTTCTTTCTTTTCCTTTTTCGTTCATTTTCCTTTTCTTTTCTTCTTTCTTTTCTTTTCCTCTTTCTTTTCTTTTTCATTTCCTTTCATTTACTTATTTCTTTCCTTTACATTTCCTTTTCCTCTGTCTATCCTTTTCATTTCCATTCCTCTTTCTTTCCTTTCTTTTCCTTTCTTTCCCTCTTTTTTTCCTTACATTTTCTTTTCCTCACCTTTCATTTCCTTTTCTTTCTTTTTCCTTTTTTTATCTTACCTTTTTCCATCCTTTTCCCCACCTTACCTTTGCTTTTTCTTCCCTTTTTCCTTTAATTTAACCTTACGCTTCCTTTTTCCCACCTTTTCTTTTTTCATACGTTACCTTTTCCTTCCTTTCCCATACGTTACCTTTACCTTCCTTTTCCTCACCTTATCTTTTCATTATCTTTCCTTTTTCTTACATTACCTTTCCCTTTCTTTTCCTCACCTTACATTTTCTTACCTTTTCCTTTTTCTTCACTTTTCTCTTTTCCTTTCCTTTTTCTTTTCATTTCCTTTCCTATTTCTTTTCCTTACCCTTTTCTTCCTTTTCCTTACCTAACTTTTTCCTTATCTTTCCTTTTTTCTTTTTCTTACCTTACCTTTTTATTTTCCTCCTACTTTTCTTTCCTTACCTTTTAACCTTCCTTTTTATTTTCCTTTTCTTCCTCTTCCTTGGCCCCTTCTCTCCCC
>NW_017306285.1:2770311-2775714 GCF_000935625.1 Nanorana parkeri | reverse complement strand
CCCTTCATTTTTCCTATCCCCCCTCCCCTCTACCTCTTATGATGTTTCTCTCCTTGTACTCCAGGCTGGAGTTTTGTATTGGGCCGTAGAGGTGGAGTGTTCTGCACGTGCTGCATTCCTAGGTGTGGGTGTATTTTTTTATTGGTTCTGCTCTCACTGCCGCTCATTGTCTGAAGGAAACCATCTTGTCTCCCACAGCAACCGAAAAGATTCTTAATTCCATATCTCTATTGTAGTATGGAATAAAGAAAGGGGAGTCTGATTGCTGTGGCTAAGATGAACACTTATCCCTTCAACACTTTCAGTCCTAAGGCCGCCGTCCTGTTATTAGAAAAGAAAAACAACCCACAATAAATATACTGTATATTCTGTCATTTTGGCAGCACACCCTTCTGTACATTGATCTATCATGTGACCATATGACATCCTGACAGATTTGTCCAAGGTCTCTTGTATAGCTCAGAGGTGTCAATAAGCTGTGTAATGAGGACAGATAATAATGAATGGAATCTGGTGAACATTTGGGTAATTAACAAGGTTTTGATTCATGACCCTTCATCAGGCTTGTTGGCTGAGTGATACCTGAGCGATTCTGAAAGGACCAGCTTAGTGGAGAACACTGTGATCTTGCAGGACTTCTTTTCTGGGTTCAAATTCCACCAGGTCTCTTTCCTTCCTTCCCCCCAACCTTTCTTTTTTCTCTCTCTTTCTGTTTGTTTCTTTCTTTTTCTTTCTCTTTTTTTTTCTTTCTTCCCTCCCTTCCCTTTTCATCATCCCTTCCTCCCTCCACCTTCCCTTCCTTTCATCCTTCTTCCCTTTTCTTCCTCACTCCCTTCTCCCTGCCCTCCCTTCCTTCATTCCTCCCTGTTCTCCTTTCCCTCCTCCCTTCCTTCTTTCTTTCCTCTCAGTCAAGGGCTGCGTTCGCTCTGATCTCTTATCTGAAATTGTCCGTGTTCAGAAGAAGTGGTTGATCCTGGAAGGCGGCACTCACTTAACAACCCACCTGTCTCAGGCAATAGTTAATAGGGATCACAAAATAATTCTGGATTTGTTAAATTTAACCTTTTTCAATGTAATTATAACCAATTTGGCTCGTCACTCAGGAGTCAAAGAACAGCTGGTTGCACTCTGATGTACAAGAATCTGCTAACCGGTGCAGTTTCAGATCTGTATATGAAAAATATGATCAATTTACATCACAATTTATGAAAAAATTGTCTTTACAATAATGATGCGAAATGAGATCTTACAGATGTAAACAGGTATTGTTATATAGAGGTATTCTTGGCTATTCGTACATTTCCCTTCATGCACAGCTGCCAATTCCCCCATACCTACAAGTCCATATAGACCAGAGCAATTCTGGTGACATATATCATTACACCTATGGCATGCAGAGAGACTAATCTGCTTCTTCTTCTTCTTCAATCCCAAAGACAATGCCGAATCTCGCTGTCTGCATTTGCCTTTTACAATTCAATTTATCAGTATATTCATTATGGACACTGTCGACTTGAGGAGACTGTAATAAGGTTAACGCAAGGCGACATTCTTGTGATGGAATCCAATACTCCGGCTCCCTCTGCTCAGATAAACCTAATCTGACTTCTAATCAAAACTGTCTTGTACCCTCTGTGTTTCAGGGGATGTACAATCTCATTCTTCGGAGTGGTGGTGCCAAGTTTTAAGAGACAAAGTTTTTGTGCGTTTAAAAGAGGCAGGTTCTCGGGAAAGACGAGATGCTTGGCCTGTGTATGGGTCACCAATGACTTGTGAAGGCACCAAGCAGACAGCAGAATCTTCATGGGTAATGAACAAGTGAAAAAACTGCTCTGGTTGAAATGCTTTCCTCCACCCCGGTGCTATCTCCTGCCGTTTCTGCAGTTGGGTCTCTCTTCCAGATTGAATGATGTCCAGCATCATTCAAACCAGTTTCTGTGAGCCCATGCTGTGAAGGACATGCCCCCCTGGGGGTGCATCATAAAGTTGACCTAGGCTGGGGTCATTACGTGGGCAACATTTTCTATAGCTTTCAGAAGCACCCAATGTGCGGACAAGAACTGAAGATGAAGAGGATGTCATGTGACTGGACCAAAGCAACCAACCTGCAGTTGGACTCCATATTAATGGGTAAGCCAGGCAGAAACTGAAATGTCATTGTCTGGTAGATAGTCCTGATATTGTGTTGGCTTTGCCCATTATGAGGGGTTTCCACCATCCCTCCACTGGGTTCCAGGGTCTGTACACCTGTGTGCCCATTATGAGGGGTTCCCACCATCCCTGTGCTGGGTTCCCAGGTCTCCACATCTGTGGGGTTCCCACTATCCCTGCACTGAGTTCCCGGGTCTGTACCCTTGTTGTTCCCATTATAGGGGGCTCCCACCATCCCTGTGCTGAGTTCCCGAGTCTGTATACCTAATGTGCCCATTATGAGAAGCAGCTAATAATACATCAGAATACATTTTCATTTTTCTCCAATCCCATCCTGATGAAATAACCCCCCCCCCCCAAAAAAAAAAAAACTCTTGGCAAGCCGCTGTGCTGTCCATTCACTCCTGACTAATAAACTGCTTTGTAGCCTGTATGTGTAACACTTCCTCGAGCACTGGCTGTCATGTCTGTTACCAAGCTGGCAGAATGTGTGTCCTGCATGATAAAGAAGACAGTCTGTTATCCACACTGCTGGGGGGGTGACAATAATCTTTCATAGAGGGACAAATGCAATTACTGTGTCCATTTAGCAGGGTGCTAATGTGATCAGACTTGGTGCACTTTCATTATACATACCATGAATCTGCATTTGGTGCAGTGAGGAGACACTGGGCACTCTGGCATTTGCATCCCCTGGCATTTGATGGGAAGAGTTCCCCTACACCTCTTTATAGCTGAATGCCCAGGGTGGGCAGGTCTTATAAGCACACAGCCCCTTCCTTGCTTAGAGCAGACACAGCTCACATTGCCAGGGAGAGGAGATCAGAGTCAGTACAGCCACTGCTGGCTGTGCAGGGGACACATCTGCCTTGGCAGAAAGCAATGACAGCCCCGCAGGAGAGTGCCAGGCTCAGGTGACATCAGAATATGGAGGCATGGGTCACCCTAGGGCTCCCCCTTGCACAGTGCCTGGGCTGAGGAGTGCAGGTGATGGCACCTGGAGAAGAGCTACTTTAAGGAGACGGTCCCTGAGCTTGCCAACCTGTGCCAACACTTCTTCCCAGGGGGTAAATCTTCCCTATCTCACTGGCATCATGGGCTCCGGTGCTTTTAAAGAGACCCTGCAGCTTCTGCTCCTGATGTGGATTTTCTTCCCTTCAGGTGAGTTCTTAATTCTAAAATATCCAGATTGCCTATCTCACTGAGCCCTTGCTCTAAGTTGTAGCTGTGGATTGTGCAATGCCACCCCCGGTGGAAATGGTTCTGCTGTAGCTGCTGGTCGGCTGGTTTTGGGGGAGGCTGGCAAGAAGTGCTGGGTTTTGTAGTTCACCACAGCTGCATAGGGGTATCTGGGACAGCTGGCATGTATTGCATTAGGGGGTTATAGGCTGTGGGGTTTGAGATAACCCTCAACTTGCAAACGTACTTCGGATCGGACTGCAATAAGCATACATTTGGATGTGAGACATTTAATGCTGGGACTTGTAGTTCCACTGAAGCGGGATTTGTAGGCAGGGTTGGCAGCTGTAGCACAGAGCTCTGTACAGACGTGGCTGGCAAGACTTGCTGGGATGTGAACAGTAGTTTGTGTTCATCTTGTCACTTTTAAATGGCACATCTTTAAATAGGTTAACGGGCTGATGGTTAGAGGTATTTCTGGGCAAGCTGGCACACATTTGGCTGGCCTCATAAGGGTACACGGGGCTGTTTTATTAAAACGTAATGTATAGCACTAGCTGCATGTTGGTGTTCAGAGTGACATCCCAAAATCCCTATATCCCCAATGCATTCTACAGGCAATATCCGCTAATATGACTGAGCGCAGACTTCTACGGGCAGAGGTTCAGAACCGCGGACAGCTCCATAACGGAGCTCAGGCTGTACTTTGTATGGAATTGGGGAGGAAGGGTGCTGATAGGGTCTTGTGCTGTGTATGGGATTGGGGTGGAAGGGTGCTGATAGGGCCATGTGCTGTGTATGGGATTGGGGTGGAAGGGTGCTGATAGGGTAATGTGCTGTGTATGGAATTGGGGTGGAAGGGTGCTGATAGGGTCATGTGCTGTGTATGGGATTGGGGTGGAAGGGTGCTGATAGGGTCCTGTGCTGTGTATGGGATTGGAATGGAAGGGTGCTGATGGGGTCCTCTGCTGTGTATGAGATTGGGGTGGAAGGTGCTGCTATAGGGTCCTGTGCTCTGTATGGGATTGGGGTGGAAGGGTGCTGGTAGGGTCCTGTGCTGTGTATGGGATTGGGGTGGAAGGGTGCTGATATATTCCTGTGCTGTGTATGGGATTGAGGTGGAGGGGTGCTGATAGGGTCCTGTGCTGTGTATAGGATTGGGGTGGAAGGGTATTGATAAGGTCCTCTGCTGTGTATGGGATAGGGGTGGAAGGTTGCTGATAGGGCCCTGTGCTGTGATAGTATGGGGTGTAATGTGGAAGACAATTTAGGAAGGGTGCTGATAGGGTCCTGTGCTGTAATAGTATGGGGTGTAATGGGAAGGCACCCTGTAAAATTTGGTAAGGGTGTTGCTATAGGGTCCTGTGATGTGTTAGTATGGGGTGTAATGGGGAAGACACCCTGGAAATTTAGGAAGGGTGCTGCTATAGGGTCTTGTACTGTGATAGTATGGGGGTGTAATGGGGAAGACAACTTATGAAGAGTGCTGCTGGCGTCTTGTGCTGTGATAGCATAGGATGTAATTGGGAAGACAACTTAGGGAGGGTGCTGATAGGGTTCTGTACTGTGATAGTATGGGGTTAGGGTGCTGCTATCGAAACCTGTACTGTTATACTAGGAACTATACACACAGCTAGTCTTGCAATGTAAAGTATGTGGTACTGTGTTGCCATAAATTCCTGTGCTGTGATAGCTTAGGGTATAATGGTGCAGGCTCACTGGTACTCGTGAAAAGTATGACGTGAAAGCGTTCTGCTATAGGGTCCTTTGCTGGTATGATATAGGGTATCATGAGATAAGAGACACTGGTATTCTTGGCATTTAAAGAATGCGGAAAGGTGCTGCTATAGGGTCCTACTATGACAGTAAGATATATAATTGGGCAGATAAACTCCTAAACTTGAGATGTATGGTGTGTGCTGGTGTAGGGTCTTTTGCTTTCGTGATATTGGGTATCCTGAGAAAAGATACACTGGTAGTCTTGCAATGTATAGCAAGTGGTAGGCTGTTGCACTCTGGGGTCTTGTACTGTGGTAATATCTTATTATGGGGAATAATGAGACAGAACACACT
>NW_017306285.1:2767247-2770297 GCF_000935625.1 Nanorana parkeri | reverse complement strand
AGGCATGCCCTTACCCAAGGCCGCTGACCAAGAATTTGTTTTCATTAGTTTTTCTACAACTGTAGGAAGATAATCTCTGCTTGTTTCTGTTTACTGCACATCAGTTATCCTTCACATTGTATTGAGTAGAGACATTAATCCACAAGAAAGCCACGACTGTGGGGGGGTACAGATGGGTAGCTGTGGTACTGTATATTGTATACCCTTCTATATCTATGCTAGTAGGGCAGAGGTGGGACAGAAATGAGACCAGGAATAGGATTTGGGTCACTGCTTCAGGGTCTGAATAGAGGAGAGTTACATCACCTGTGTGCTGGAATATGGAATATGTTATATAGGAGTTCTCTCTATCACCAAGACTCTCTCTCTCTCATTTCTTTATCCCTCAGTCTCTCATTTACTCTTCCCATATACCTCTTACCCTCTCCCCCCTCTTTTCTCGCTGTCTTACTCCATCTTTATCCCCTCAGCCTTCCTACCTCTCTCTACACCTCCACCAATATCTCTCTCTTCCTGAACTGTGACAGTTTGCAGCAAAGTCATATGTTCTGATTTTCATATTTTACCTATTTGCCGTGCCATATTTTCACGATTACATTTCATATAGAGTTTAGTCAGTGCGCCCTCTAATGGCTACCTGTGGACAGCGCGGTCTTTATTTTAGGAGAACTATTACACAGCTCAAGATGCTTTTAATGCAGGTCCATTCCAGGGCTTACAGTTAAATGCAATCACTGTTACTCTGGATACCGGGGAGCATGTAATGAAAAAAAATATAGCTGCTGTGGAATGAATATACAGTTACAAATTCTATATAGATGAAGGCTTTTTTTAGGCGCTGGCATTTTGATACGATCATTTATATAAAGATGTTTTCTTTCAGATATGGATCTTAAAAAAAAGCCCAAAAGGCTACATAAGCTCCTTTTCATTTCATACGTGCTGTGTGGGGTCCGCTCTTCGCCGCGGGGGTGACCAAGCTTTTAAGAACCCCGCGGAGCAGAATCGGCTATCCATCTTTCATTTCAGTTTCCCCCTCAGGCTGGAAGACCCTCGAGAAGCGATGCGTAGCAAATATAATAAACCTTTTGCTGCCTATCACCCCTCTGTAGATTGGCTGATTGGGGTTCTAGGATCCACCCAGATGTTCAGCTGGTTAATATAATAATTCCACAGCACAGACCATACAACAGGGATTCATGACTAATGGCTTGATTTCTGCAGCTCTTCACAAAGTAGGGACCCCCCCGAATAAAAACGTCACCCAAATTGGGCTAGCCATGTGTAAGAGAGTCAAAAAAAGATCCACAGACACCTTCTGACCGCCAACCGCATTTTCTAACCCTTATTTCATGCAAGATATTGCCTTGCTTTGTCCCTTCCACCCTACTGTTGTAAGACCCAAGGAAGGGGGCTGTAAGCTGCTGACATGCGTCAGCTGTCACAATGAAACATTTTGTGGACTCTGATTACTGAATCAGTTTGGGGCTTTACTTTCCTTTCTTTCAGTCTCTTCTGGTATCTCCTAATGGAGACCCGCCATCGTCAAGATGCCTGACCGTAGCCTAGAAAACAGATTCAGCTGAAGATTGATCCCATCATACAGAACTGGAATTTTTTCCTTAAAGCCTAATTGAAACCATGGAAAAAGATATGCAGCCAGATAGACTTTGTATCACCGACCTCCAAGTTCATAGTCTTTGCTCTATTTCCTGTTATAGCAGCTGTGCCTAAATATGACTGTGGGGTCCATAGGCACTAGAGTTATACCCAGTGCCCTAAGTAATCAGTTCTCAGTATCAGACCAGATCAGACACGCCCCCTCTGTGTACTTGCCTGAGGGGTGTGGCTGTTACTCAGCTCTGCCATCATAGAGCACTGCAGTATAAGGGGACTAAGCAGCATTTCCAAGCAAACGTGAGTCACACATTTTTGCAGATGGTGTGCAAGGCTATAAAAAAAGATAAACAGGTTTGATAATTTGTTTGGACTTGCAGGGCATATGAGGATATGAGAAGTGGGGCAGCCAATCATAAACAATTAGATTCCACAATGCTTTTGGTTAAAGCTGCCTCCCCCGACCTCATAGTACTTACTGTCCATTAAAGCCATCTAATGCAGGGCTGGACAAATCCCAGGTCCCCAATGCTCCTTAACAATGAACACTGACGCCCAACTTTTGGGGTTCTCTGTAGTTGTTGTCAGTGGAGCTGGCTCCCAAAAAAAATCCTGCTGGCTCCTGGATTGGACAAGCTGGCTCCTGAATTCCGTATTAATTTGTCCACCCCTGAACTAATGGTATGGCCATCTACCTTGAGAACCTGCAAAGACTTTCACTCTGAGTGAATGTTGATGGCTGTAATCTGCCCATGTATGTGTACTAGAAACGAGCAGGCGACGTTCCTGGCTCTGCTCCGGTCTAGGCGGAGGACATCTCTGCGTCATGTTCAAGACTCTGGAAAGGTTCCGATGGTGGTCTCACGCTGAGAGTTTTCTCTCCGCCACATTTCCAGACTTCAATTCCAAATTGCCCTTTGAATGTTCTTCTTCTCGTTCAGATTCCTCGCCCGCTGCTTTTCGTAATGTTCCTGCACCTGCTCACCCCATAACCCTACATGCCGCTGCCTGGCAGAGGACCGCATCATCCCTCGCTCATTCCAATTCTCTCTAAACCGAGAAGAGTAAAACAGCCGACAAGGGCAGGCCTGCAGGACTACAAGTTCCAGCCAGTGTGCCTGGACATCCTGGAGCAGGGGCAGCCTGTCATCTTGCGGTTCATATTCTGTGCCTGGCTGTCATCCTGCGGTTCATCTTCTGTGCCTGGCTGTCATCCTGCGGTTCATATTCTGTGCCTGGCTATCATCCTGCGGTTCATATTCTGTGCCTGGCTGTCATCCTGCGGTTCATATTCTGTGCCTGGCTGTCATCCTGCGGTTCATATTCTGTGCCTGGCTGTCATCCTGCGGTTCATATTCTGTGCCTGGCTGTCATCCTGCGGTTCATATTCTGTGCCTGGCTGTCATCCTGCGGTTCATATTCTGTGCCTGGCT
>NW_017306285.1:2761396-2763217 GCF_000935625.1 Nanorana parkeri | reverse complement strand
GACTAATGGCTTGATTTCTGCAGCTCTTCACAAAGTAGGGACCCCCCCGAATAAAAACGTCACCCAAATTGGGCTAGCCATGTGTAAGAGAGTCAAAAAAAGATCCACAGACACCTTCTGACCGCCAACCGCATTTTCTAACCCTTATTTCATGCAAGATATTGCCTTGCTTTGTCCCTTCCACCCTACTGTTGTAAGACCCAAGGAAGGGGGCTGTAAGCTGCTGACATGCGTCAGCTGTCACAATGAAACATTTTGTGGACTCTGATTACTGAATCAGTTTGGGGCTTTACTTTCCTTTCTTTCAGTCTCTTCTGGTATCTCCTAATGGAGACCCGCCATCGTCAAGATGCCTGACCGTAGCCTAGAAAACAGATTCAGCTGAAGATTGATCCCATCATACAGAACTGGAATTTTTTCCTTAAAGCCTAATTGAAACCATGGAAAAAGATATGCAGCCAGATAGACTTTGTATCACCGACCTCCAAGTTCATAGTCTTTGCTCTATTTCCTGTTATAGCAGCTGTGCCTAAATATGACTGTGGGGTCCATAGGCACTAGAGTTATACCCAGTGCCCTAAGTAATCAGTTCTCAGTATCAGACCAGATCAGACACGCCCCCTCTGTGTACTTGCCTGAGGGGTGTGGCTGTTACTCAGCTCTGCCATCATAGAGCACTGCAGTATAAGGGGACTAAGCAGCATTTCCAAGCAAACGTGAGTCACACATTTTTGCAGATGGTGTGCAAGGCTATAAAAAAAGATAAACAGGTTTGATAATTTGTTTGGACTTGCAGGGCATATGAGGATATGAGAAGTGGGGCAGCCAATCATAAACAATTAGATTCCACAATGCTTTTGGTTAAAGCTGCCTCCCCCGACCTCATAGTACTTACTGTCCATTAAAGCCATCTAATGCAGGGCTGGACAAATCCCAGGTCCCCAATGCTCCTTAACAATGAACACTGACGCCCAACTTTTGGGGTTCTCTGTAGTTGTTGTCAGTGGAGCTGGCTCCCAAAAAAAATCCTGCTGGCTCCTGGATTGGACAAGCTGGCTCCTGAATTCCGTATTAATTTGTCCACCCCTGAACTAATGGTATGGCCATCTACCTTGAGAACCTGCAAAGACTTTCACTCTGAGTGAATGTTGATGGCTGTAATCTGCCCATGTATGTGTACTAGAAACGAGCAGGCGACGTTCCTGGCTCTGCTCCGGTCTAGGCGGAGGACATCTCTGCGTCATGTTCAAGACTCTGGAAAGGTTCCGATGGTGGTCTCACGCTGAGAGTTTTCTCTCCGCCACATTTCCAGACTTCAATTCCAAATTGCCCTTTGAATGTTCTTCTTCTCGTTCAGATTCCTCGCCCGCTGCTTTTCGTAATGTTCCTGCACCTGCTCACCCCATAACCCTACATGCCGCTGCCTGGCAGAGGACCGCATCATCCCTCGCTCATTCCAATTCTCTCTAAACCGAGAAGAGTAAAACAGCCGACAAGGGCAGGCCTGCAGGACTACAAGTTCCAGCCAGTGTGCCTGGACATCCTGGAGCAGGGGCAGCCTGTCATCTTGCGGTTCATATTCTGTGCCTGGCTGTCATCCTGCGGTTCATCTTCTGTGCCTGGCTGTCATCCTGCGGTTCATATTCTGTGCCTGGCTGTCATCCTGCGGTTCATATTCTGTGCCTGGCTGTCATCCTGCGGTTCATATTCTGTGCCTGGCTGTCATCCTGCGGTTCATATTCTGTGCCTGGCTATCATCCTGCGGTTCATATTCTGTGCCTGGCTATCATCCTGCGGTTTAATTTCTGGGACTGGCGATCC
>NW_017306285.1:2755641-2761339 GCF_000935625.1 Nanorana parkeri | reverse complement strand
ATTCTGTGCCTGGCTATCATCCTGTGGTTCATATTCTGTGCCTGGCTATCATCCTGTGGTTCACATTCTGTGCCTGGCTATCATCCTGTGGTTCACATTCTGTGCCTGGCTATCATCCTGTGGTTCACATTCTGTGCCTGGCTATCATCCTGTGGTTCATATTCTGTGCCTGGCTATCATCTTGCGGGTTCATATTCTGTGCCTGGCTGTCATCTTGCGGTTCATATTCTGTGCCTGGCTGTCACCTTGCGGTTTCAGAGTTCAGCTTTAATGCTTTTCTAACAAGGTCATTGGATCTGACACATCGGCCACACTGAGCCCAGCTCCATACAACGCTTATTCAACATGCTAAACAATGGGGAAGTGTTGGAGCCCCTTTCAGTCTTTTATTGGGGCGATTTCTCCTCACTTCCTGTGCTGATAACACAAGTCAATGGGAAATCTCTCCATCCAAGGCACAGGAGATCATTCCAATGGACAGATGCTGGACTCCTTCTCCACTCCTAAATCTTTTGACTTTGATCCTGACCTTTCGCCGGCCATAGTCTTGTCGAATCAGCACTGCGTTCTCTCCGGTCGCCTAGCATTCACTGGTGACGCTGTATCCAGGCTGTCACTCCGTATCGAGTATCTGTCCTACCTGCCAGGTCTTCAGCTTGCCCCACATCTCCGATTTCTGCCGGCGGTACAGCAGGCAATCATTAGGGTCAGCGCGTACATCCAAGGACATCAATAACGGCGACCCGCTTTCCCTGCGTCCCTCCCCGGCTCTCCGCCGCTCGTCCTTGGCACAATTGTCGCCATTGTCTGATTTGTATGGGAAGTACATGTAGCCGCACGAAGGATCCCCGGGGAGGCTGCATTTTTTATGTCAATACAAACAGATGCTTTTATTAATTCTATAAGAGATGGGAGATGAAGCTGGCACTGCGCTGCCTGGAGACAGGAAGAGGGGGCGCCATGCGTCATTATCGCCCGCTTATCAGAAATGCTTCCAACAGCTGGCTTAACGCACCACATTAAAGGACAACTCCACCCAAAGACACAATGAAATTAATCTTTCACAACTGATCTGCCCATCCCGGTATTGCTACGTGGTTGCTTGAAATACGAGCAACACCCCTGTGTTGAAAAGGCCACTTGTAGCCTCCATCTGAACATAGTAACTAGACATGAAAGCTGCGGAAAAGTTCGGTTCGGATATTTCGTCATTTTGGAATTCGTATCCGAAATTCAATTCGGTTCAGGTTTCGGATTCGGACGAAATCCTAATTTTCTTCAGTTTTGGATGAGTTTACGAACGGATATTTGTTACAACTATCACATAAAGCTATATACAGATACTAATACTAAAGCTGAATCTCCTAGACCCAAATGGCATTCAGGATCCAAATCTTCTAATTGCATTCGGGAGCTCCCCTATGCCCGAAGCCAATGCCATTCGAATCTAGGAGCCTCGGCTTTAGTAATATATGTATATGGCTCACAGACCCAAATGGCACTCAGGAGCTCCCGAATGCAATTCGGAAATTCGGATCCTGAATGTCATTCGGGTCTGGGAGCCATATATTACTAAAGCCGAGGCTCCTAGACCCGAATGGCATTCAGGAGCTCCTGAATACAATTCGAAAATACAGACCCTGAATGCTATTCGGGTCTAGGAGCCTCATCTTTAGTATTATATGTGTGTCTATATGTGTATATATAGCACCCATCTTGCCGTAACGAAAATTCATATTCAGAGCCATTTGGATGCATTAAACCAAAAAACACATCTGATTGGCCAGAAAAGTCACATGTCCAATTCAGTTTCGTTTTTGAACAAAATTCGGACGGGATCCGAGATTCGGAAAGTCTGATGTGTCTATATTTCGGAAAATTTAGACGAATTTTGATTCGGAACAAAACGAATCGCACATAATAGTACATAGTAGGTGAGGTTGAATAAGAGACAAGGGTCCATCTAGTTCAACGTATGTGTGTATGACTCTGAAGTCAGGTGACAACACAACAGAACAGTTGGGAGACAGGGACAGAGTGTTGTCATCCTATTAAAGTAAGAACCTGATCAAGAACCCTTATGGCAAGATCACCGGGGATTATTTTATTGAATGCTTTAGATTTAAAAATCATTTTTTAAGTGACTTTAACATAGGAAAACTTCTATGAGAGTTTAGTGGTTGGAGTTACAGCTACAGCCACAGTTACATAGAGAGCACATTGATCTTATTCCTAGTGTTTTGCATCAGCCCTGAAGTGAGATTGTGCTCCAGGGAAAGAACACAGTGGATCTGGTAGTAGTAGGCAATGTTAAAACCAATGTTACTTCCGTCTAAATATTTTATACAGGGAGGTCTTTAACATGGGGCAAAAGGGGCAGTTGCCCCAGGCCCAGTCATTGTTGTGGGGCCCAAAGCAGCTGCCCCTGGAGCCTGCAAAAGATACACATAAGACACCATTCTGTTTACTATTTGATCGGCATGCTGTACGCCGCGTAGCCTCTCATGCAGGGTCACGTCTCTCGTGGGGTCACGTCTCCCTACTCTGCAGGCGGAGGACATTGTGCAAAATTGCATGGCGGGTGGGGCGTTGTGTGGCAGGGCATGGCGGTGGAGGCGCGGGACCAAGAAAATGTTTGCCCAGGGTCCAATCGATATTCAAGGCAGCCCTGATTTTATACATTGTTGGGTTTTTGTATCCTGTCATCCCTTCCCATTCTCCTTTAAGAGCCGGCCCCGGCATGAGCTGCGGATAATTCGGTGTGAAGAAAGCATTTTGTGCTCTCATCTATAGGTGTGAAGCCTCCACACTGTGGTAGAATTTCAAAGCAAAAGTCTGCAGACATCGAATTGTGTTGAGAGAGAGAGAGAGAGAGAGAGAGAGAGAAGCACTGCAGAGAGACCGCCATTCACTGATTACATATGGATGGAACATTATATCCTGGAAGAGTCAGATTATCCAAATAAAAAAATATATGGCACGTTTTATGTTTATATCTCTGTGTAACCGAGATGAGCGGGAATTATGCTATCTATGTGTGTTTTAAAGCTGAACTCCATTGTGTATATAAATAATAGAAAAACAAAAATAGGGGACAGCAAGTATATAAAACAAAAATATAGAATAGCTAGTATGTAAAAACAAAAAGATATAGCATAGCTATTATATAAATCATACAATAACAGAAAATATGTACAGTAAGAGCAAATATAAGTAATACAAAAACAGGGGCAGCAAATATATAAATGATACAATAACAAAAAAATTACTTGAAAAATAAAGTGTATAAAAAAGTGAGGGTCACAGCAAAAACTACTTTAAGATACACCCTGCAATAATAACAACATAATATTAATTTTAAATTAACATAGTAATAATTATAAAAAAAGATTACTCACTGATAACAATATACTTCTGACTTAAAGGGGACATCCACTAATAGCTGGTCTGATATTTTATTTGACTTTATCCTGAACCCCCTGTTGGATTCTAACTAGGTTTATACTCAGCATACATGCTCTGGGACACCCTGGCTTTGAGGTAGGGGGCCCTTTTTAGCCTCATAATTCAAACTCTTAGTTGCCCTCTTCCCAGAAAGAAACATTTCTGGGTTGCCCCCTTTGCAGACAGAAAATTCTCTTGGATGCATCTTCCTAGACAGGAAATGCTCATGGTTTCCCCCTTTACAGACAGGAGGTTATCAGGGTTGATCCTTTCTCAGACAGGGAAATTATCTCGGCTGCCCCTTTCCAGAAAGGAAATTCTATGGGTTTCCCATTTCCAGAAAGGGAAATCTCTTGGTTGTCCCTTCACAGACAGGAAATTCTCTTGATTGCTCCTTCCCACACAGGGAATTCTCTTGGTTCCTCCATCCCACACAAGAAATTCTCTTGGTTGCTCCTTCCCAGACAGGAAATGTTCTCAGTTGCCCCTTCCAAAACAGGAAATTCTCTCAGTTGCCCCTTCTCACACAGGAAATTCTCTCAGTTGCCCCTTCCCACACAGGAAATTCTCTTGGTTGCCCCTTCCCAGACAGGAAATTCTCTTGGTTGCCCCTTCCCACACAGGAAATTCTCTTGATTGCTCCTTCCGAGACAGGAAATTATCTCAGTTGTCCCCTTCCTGGACAGGAAATTCTCTCAGTTGTCCCCTTCCTGGACAGGAAATTCTCTCGCTTGCCACCTTCCCAGATAGGAAATTCTCTCAGTTGTCCCCTTCCTGGACAGGAAATTCTCTTGCTTGCCACCTTCCCAGACAGGAAATTATCTCAGTTGCCTGCATCCTGGACCAAATTCTTTTGATCCTCATTGAAGAAATTGGCGTTGGCTTTGGCATACGTTGGTGCTTTATCCGTAAATAATGGACGCTGAGAGTTGTCATTCTGCTGTACCCGGGTGTCAGAATGGTTTATTAATGCTCTGTGACTCTCAGGACGGGGCGCAGTTCACCAACCAATGTCACCTGCTCTGTTTCTCTTGAGTAAGTTTGTCCAAGATAAAAAAAGCGGTCATGATTTATGTATGCCCTTCCCTGGAGACGGCTGACCCACTTCCACCTGCCATCGGCGCTGCCCCTCCGCCTGAACGCACACCACCTCGTGCAGATCCCTTACATCTTTAATGCCGAACAATGTCAAAAGGATTAACGAAGGCTCATTAAGATAAAGCAAACAAAATGCACAGTCACTGAAATTTATAGGTGACCTCTAATACCTTGTTTGTTTAAAAGAGTGATTTTACGGAGCTTGGGCGCATTTGATCCTTTCATTTCACATTGGAATAAAAATTCTATGCTTAAAGGCCGATTCCATCCTAACCTAGTTTATAGATCAGGTCAAGAAGAGCGTCTGGAGAGTCCAAGGTGTTCAATAATTCCACTGCTAACCACAAGAAAGCAAAGAACATCCAACGTGTTTCAGGGACCTGAAAGTCTCCTTCATCAGAGACTTGTACTATAGAGTTTAAAGAGACTCCGACATGCTCTACAATGGACAGTTCTGTAATCATAAAATATTGAGGAACATTGACTGCTTGTAATTGTGCCAGGATGAACAGCAAAGCGATAAGGGCCACCTGTTCTAACCTACTATACGATGGGTGGTGTTGGGTTATACCGGCCACCATTGACTACATTGTGCAAGAAGGCCTAACAATGGAGTCATTCCATGAAGAGTTTCCCATTATTTTTTCTACATTAGGACACCATTACTTGATATTGTAACGGCCCTAGAAGAATGACCAAGATGACCTTGGTATGAATCAGACACCAACAACCACCATTGGAGTCCCCAAGGCAAAAAAAAAAAAAACTTTAATCAGTCCTCAAAGTGTAGGTAAAACTTTTTTGTTACAGGTTTGGACAAAATGGAGAAGAGTCTGACCCTCCCCTCAAGCTTTTGTTGTCCACTCTGTCACAGCTGGGGAGATTCACCCTCTCTATATGTTCCAGTGATGACCATCAAAGGTGGGAATTCATTTCAGTTCCAGTTGTGTCCCCAGGACTGGAAGTAATGGGAATTCTCCACAGTGGAAGAGAGAGAGTAGTTTTTACTCTTCCCTACTCTATCCAAAAAGTTTTTGGCTATACATACACTATAATTAAAATAAATAAATACTGCCAGCATATGTACCTGCCATCTGTCTTTATATTAGATTCCTACTATCTCATCACTCTGACTGGAGGGCCGGCATGTATGTCA
>NW_017306285.1:2747770-2755365 GCF_000935625.1 Nanorana parkeri | reverse complement strand
GTGCTCTATAAATAGTCTGACTACGCTGATATAATCATAGCGAAAATATCCCACACAGGTTCAGCTGAGGTCTCCCAATATAGTAACAGTGAATAATAACACACGCACAATTAAAAAGAACAAAAAGTAACATTTACTGAACTTAAGTTACACAAAACTTTCACATAAGAATAAGTATCTTTATTTAAGCCGCGTGACTGTCATTTTCAAAGCTCATTGGACTTACTGTCACTTTTTTTTATAAGTATGCTTACAATGGTGTGTTAGTTTTGTGAATATAAGCCTAATGGGTTACAAAAATAGCCATCTGGGGTCCAGTCTAATCCTTAGGGGGCCCCGACCTGCGGTCACCACTCAGGCTATGGGTCCCTGAGATTATTGATGGTTATGACGGCTTCTTTTCCATTGCAAAGACCCTTCTATAGGTGAGATTTCAGCTGGTTATATGATGCTGAAAGCAACAACTCAGCAGTCTGTCTTCCACATTTGGGAGGCACTCCAGAAGCTTCATATAACACCACGCTGAGCGGTCAGCTAAGCCGCAGCTGCTCATTTTGTTTTTTTTCTGTAGAAAGTTTGACTGTGAATTTTATTTCTGCTTGCAGTGCAGTCTGAGCTTATAATATGATTCAAACATTATTTAGTATTGTGAGCCAAATGAGTTCCTTGGCTGCGCAGTGCTACCATGTCACCATTTATCAAGTGCTGCTCGTAGGAGAGACGGCAAAGAGTTCTCCTCATCAGTGCACCTACTCCACCGTTGGACAATTAACAGTATGGGACGTAGAGGTGACCCAGAAAGCAGTGCACCTACTCCTCCTTTGTCCAATCAATGGGCTGGGATGGGGAAGTTACCAAGGAAGCAGTTCACCTACACCTCCTTTGTCTAATCAGCAGGCCAGGGTGAAGAGGTGATCAAGGAAGCAGTGCACCTGCTTCCCTTTGGCCAATCACAAGGAGGTACCCAAGCAAGTAGTGCACCTACTCCTCATTTGGGCAATCAGCAGGCTGGAATGGTAATGTGGCCATTAAAGCAGCTCACCTACTCCTCCTTTGACCAATGAGCAGGCTGGGAGGGCGAGGTGGACAAGGAAGTAGTGCAACTATTCTTCATTTGGCCGCTCAGGAGGCTGAGATGGAGAACTGACCATGGAAGCAGTTCACCGACTCCTCCTTTGGCCAATCAGCAGGCTGAGATGGGGAAGTGACCAAGGAAGTAGTGCACTTACTCCTCCTTTGGCCAATTAGCAGCCTGGAATGGGAAGGTGACCAAGGAAGGAGTTCACCTACTCATCCTCTGGCCAATCAGCAGGCTGAGATGGGGAAGTGACCAAGGAAACAGAACCCAGAACCCCAGTATTATGTATATCTATCTATCTCTCTATCTATCTATCTATGGATAGATAGATAGAGAGATAGATAGATAGATAGATATACTGTATGACGTACTTTATAAAACTGTACTCCTTGGATTGTTTGTTTTCCCTCGAGTTTCACTCTAATCCATTTAATACCATTCCTACATTATTATTTTAGTTTAAATGTGCTGAAACTGGCGGCACAGTGAACGTCACCTATGGGAACATCGGGCTGAAATCTACTTGCGAGCAGTGATGCAAAACCAAGAAATGTGTAAGAATTGTTGGTGGACAATTACTGGAATTAAAAGCTTTGCTGGTTTCAATGCTACAACGTCTCAGCCCAGCAGTTTCTGCATAAGGGAGAGGATTTCATGGGTCAGCATTGATATAACCCCAGACATTTCCATCCATGGACACATTTCTAAATCAACCGCAGAATTATCCTGGGTTGACTATGTCTATGGCAATGTTCACATCACACCCTCCATCCCCGGATTATATTCCCACTGCAGGAATGATGCATTCACAGATAAGTCATTCTAATGTATTTTCACAATGTGTTAAACAGTATGCAGTTGTCTACATAGCTCACACCTCATCCCCACAAGATTCTGCTTCATCCTCATAGAATAGTGCTCCGTTCACAGCAATTAAGGCTTTATTCACCTGTGTTGGGTGCAGAAGAGCTTTCTGGCTAGACCATTCTCCTGGTGACATGGGGAGAGGTGGGAAGCTAGGAAAAGCCATTGGAACAAATGGACAGCCACATGTACTTTTGGAGCAGTGAGCTCCAATGATGCCCCCCCCCCAACCAGAATGAGACCAGTTGGTTGATGGGCACTTGGCAGGGATCACCACTACCTGCCATGACCGTAAACCACAGCAGTGTGGACCTTGGAGAGACCCTGCAACCAACTTTAATAAAAAATGCAGATAAAAGCACAGCCAAATCAAGTATCTAAGGTGCTTACTTCCAGCGGAAATTACTTTTTATTGACTTTCAATGTGCCCCTGAACAAATGGGTGAAGGGAATACTATAGGGTGACAGCTTTGAGTCCACTGGAGCTGCTGACATCATATTCAAGATGGCGGCACCCAGCAGCAGCAGTCTCAGGGCCTTTAGATGCTTCTACAGGTAGCAAGATTAGGGGAAGATTCTAGTTGAAATGACTGGTCTGGTGATAGGGTTTCTTTAAAGTATTAAAGGGAAACACATGTTGGTCTGTATAAGAATACTTTTAAGGTGGGGGGCAGGGTTTAATCTACTTCCAAGTCTTTAATGCTCTTTAGGAAATATTGCAATCACACAGCCATGCCCCCCCATTGTGGGCAACCTTTGAGTTCCTTGTATGTTCTTATGGAAGGTGTGTGGTAGTACTCACTTGTCTTGAATCATTGCATGGATTATATATATGAGGGAGTATATGAAAAAACTTGCAGGCCATTGATATACACAAGCTGGTGCCTGCAGGTCTGCAGTGAATGGACTCATCTGGATTGACTGGGGCATTTTCTAAACCAGAGGACAATCAATAGGAGAAGGCCTCAGGGCAGACCGTTCAGGAGGAGTTGTGTCTCCCAGTTATCATGGCAATGCCCTGCAATACTTCATGGGTCAATAGCTGGGCATGATAAGTCAGAACCATGGATTGTAACGTTGGCTGGACAGAATTACAAATCCTGATGGGACAGTTGACTTATGTGTATTGAGCTGTTGTCTTGAGTTCAGCTTTAGGTTTCTAATAACTGGTGATGTACGAGTTAAATGCTATAAACCCACCACTGTGTCTTTCTTCTAGTCTTGTGTCACACCGAGATCCGGGCCCACCCTGAGGAACGTCTGCTGAAGAAGCTTTTCCTGGAGTACAACAAGTGGTCCCGTCCAGTGGCCAACATCTCCGATGCAGTCTTAGTGCGCTTTGGCCTTTCTATAGCCCAACTTATCGATGTGGTAAGTAGCCTGCCCAACTGATATAATATTCATCAGCCAAGTGTCCTGAACAGAGTGCTTCTAGTTTTATGGTTCTCCAGCTTTAGAATTGTCTATTGTGTCCATTGAGAAATGTTGGCCAACTCTCCAATCTTCTGTGTCTCAGTACTGATCCCACTAAGTAGAGAACATCTTCTATGGCAAAACCAGGCAATAGTAGCTCACACGATGCACTAAACAGCTTATTTGTGGTTTCCTTCATGACTTTATAATTAATGTATATTAGGTCTGGTACTGATAAAAATTTTCGTGTTCGATTAATCAAATATTTTTAATCGATTAATTTCGATTAATTATAACGCACATACAGATCCAACTACATTGGCCTATATACATACAGCACAGCAATGAAGTAATAAAATGAACTAGGATCACACTAATCCAGCACGTTATTAATCTCACGTGCCCCACTCAATATGGCCGCCGCTTGAGTGGGGCAACTCAGAATAATAACGTGCTGGATTAGTGTGATCCTAGTTAATTTTATTACTTCATTGCTGTGCTATATGTGTATAGGCCAATGCCTTGGCTGGCGCTTGTGCAGAAAGTTTCTTGGGCAAACTCACCGGCCCAAGTAGCTCCGTCGGCTAACGAAGGGAAGAGGGGAGGAGTCCGGTGACGTCACGAACATCGACGTCACCGGACTCGTCCTCCTTCCCTTCGTTAGTCGTCACGGACATTGACATCACCGGACTCCTCTTCCCTTCGTTAGCCGACGGAGCCACTTGGGGAAGGGGGGAGGAGTCTGGTGACGTCAATGTCCGTGACGTCACCAGATCTCCGACGGGACTCCCGGAAGCCGGCGGAGAGGGGAGTGTTTTCATTAGCGCTCAAAAGAATTTTAATCGATCAAAAAGTTTAACGATTAATCGAGAAATGAATCGTTAATTTCCGCAGCCCTAATATATATACAGTAAATGGTTAATAACAAAGAAGGACATTCCAATCAATAGGCTCGGGGAAGCTCCGCGATGAGAAGAGATGGACTGGATTTATCCTCCCTGTTAAGAGGCATTGAAAGTGCCAAAGACATTCTTCTTCTAGTTTTAGATACAGTGTGGAAGAAGAAGAACTCCTCCATCTTAACCAAGATCACTTATAAATACAAAAAAAGCCCCCATGTACTGAATCTGGTTCGAACTTGTTCACTTTGAAGTCTTTGCAAATAGCAAAGGGGTCACTCTTTGTGCCTGGAGGAGAAACAGGTCCAGACTTCATTCAGCCCTTGGGCTGAATCAGTGAAAATCAATAGATTACTCCATCCATGCTAAACAGCAAGGATGGAGGAATCTCTGCTCTCAGCTATTGTATTCAGGCAGTAGTCTGTCACCGTTCACTTGCCTTTTTTCCTCCCATCTAAGCTAATTTTTTTAAATACACTTTTGCTGAGACATCAGAGTCACCCACGGCTCGAATTTTGACTAATTTATCATGATTCGGGCAAAATTTAATATAATAAAGATGAGGAGAGTCTTAGTCAGCCTAGGGTGACAACGCTGCTCCTTCATTGATCTAGTACAATGAGTGAGCATTGTCACCCTAGGACAGGAAGTGTGTTACTGGCAGGATCACAAGGTGAAAATAAAGGGAAAAAGTCTGAAACGAGAAAGGTAATGCCAACCACCACATCTAAGGACTGGTAAGGTGCAATACATGACATTGTTGTTCTTGGGATCACATACACTATAGGCACATATAGGCTATCGGATGGAATAAAAAAATGTAGGCAGGGATGCAAGCATTGATTTCCCACTATGTGTTGATAAGGACAACCAAGCTCCACCCACAGCGATATAATCAGTGCCAGAAACGCTCATATTGTGCTAAATTCTGATAAGGTTTTGCTGACCTTCTTTCATTTATTCTGCTGACTCCATCAACGATCAGATAATACGATGCTCGCTCCTGATAATTCTAGTCTCCCCAGTCAGTCCCTGGCTTCTGCCTGATGCATGAATACATGTTGGGGCTCCTCGGCTGCTTTTTACTCTCCCTTGGGCTACAATTAGGAGGCATTTATAGTAATTAAAGTGCTTGTTTTCCCTAATTAGATAGAAGCTTACCCAGAATTTTTACAATTCAAGGAGCTTCCTGGGAGATGAGATCCCAGTTGCTGAAGTCCATGAAGCACCAAGTCCAGTTTGGCTTGCTGGAGCCGGCCGTATACACGGGAGGGCGGACGGGACGCATCTGCGAGTATGACTCAATGTAAGTGCTGCACAGGATGTTGTCAGCTGACAAGATTTCGGGCAGGATCATTTTAGACAAAGACACCGGGTGGAAAAGTGATATGACTGGTGTAGTGGGTCACCACAGTAATGAGATGGACCATCATTCACAATACAGATTAATCTCTTCTATATGTGCTGGGCTGCTGCCACCATTTCCATCAATGCTCCTTATAGATATCAGCCCCATGTATTATACACCGAGCAATCTCCTCCGTGATGTGAGAGGCAGTAATATAGATGACGGAAAATGATCTGCATGTTTCTGCCTTATTGTAAAATAACACAGAGAGAGAGGGATGGAGAGATATAGATAGAGAGGGATGGAGGGATATGGATAGAAAGAGATGGAGGGATGTATATAGAGAGAGATGGAGGGATGTATATAGAGAGAGATGGAGGGATATGGATAGAGAGAGATGGAGAGATATAGAGAAAGGGATGGAGAGATATAGATAGAGAGGGATGGAGGGATATGGATAGAGAGAGAGAGATGGAGGGATGTATATAGAGAGAGATGGAGGGATATGGATAGAAAGAGATGGAGAGATGGAGAGATGTATATAGAGAGAGATGGAGGGATGTATATAGAGAGAGATGGAGGGATGTATATAGAGAGAGATGGAGGGATATGGATAGAGAGAGATGGAGAGATGTATATAGAGAGAGATGGAGGGATGTGGATAGAGAGAGATGGAGGGATGTATATAGAGAGAGATGGAGGGATGTATATAGAGAGAGATGGAGGGATATGGATAGAGCCAGATGGAGGGATATGGATAGAGAGAGATGGAGGGATATGGATAGAGAAAGATGGAGGGATATGGATAGAGTGAGATGGAGGGATATGTATCGAGAGAGATGGAGGGATGTATATAGAGAGGGATGGCTGGATATGGATAGAGAGAGATGGAGGGATATGGATAGAGAGGGGTCGGAGGGATATTGATAGAGAGGGGTCGGAGGGATATGGATAGAGAGGGGTCGGAGGGATATGGATAGAGAGGGGTCGGAGGGATATGGATCGAGAGATGGGGAACAGACAATTGTCTACTGGTTGTATAAAATCTCCCGACTCTTGGAGGAGATTGCACCACTTTCTGGTTGATCCCTACACCGCTCAGACATTAGGAAAAAAGAAATAGCACTGCGCTTCAAACTCCAAAATTATATTCCTAAAATGTGAAAAAAAATATTATGAAATGTGAAATTGTCACAAAGTGATAAACAATTTGGTGTCACACACACAACACCTATGTTGCACAATGCCTGCTGTGTGTGGTCACACCGATACATTAACTGCGCCTTGGCACGGAGCTGTCATGGCAACCAGAGGCCATGGCCCCTCCCCCTTTTGATGTACAAATCATGATGGTGGTGTTTACTGGTGGCCAATCATCTAAATTATTTACAGCGCTGGGGATGAGTTGCTAATGGTGTTATCGCCGCCGTTGCTAGCTCTCGCTCTCTCTCCATAATTCGGCTCATCCGGATAATCTATTAATTTTGGGCGGCGTTGGCAGATAATGGGCTCCGCATTCTCGTACTCTGTGCGTTATCCTGGCAAGGCAGCTGCTCTCTGCTCCAAGTGTTCATATAGCAGGTGGTGTTTGGTAGGGAGGGAGGATGGCACCGAGCCGGGGTGGGCAAAAGAGATGTATAGAGAAGCTTGCCGGCGGAGAAGAGTCGGGGGGAGGGAAGGGGCCGCACTCAATGAATCTTGCTGACGATGGTTCACAATCTCCACAGTTGCCGTTTTCTCCGAGCTGCCTGCGGCTGATGAGCTAGGACCACAGGTCCCAGCATGCCTTCATTTAAGTGGACCCGTCATTAAGTTTAAGGCTGAACACCAGACCGCTAGATTCTTTCTAACCAAGTAATGTGTTCTCTAGAACAGAGATAGAGCTAGTATAGGTACCTGAATGTGTCTTGGTATTGGACTCCCACTGCCTACAGGAGGAGAGAGCAGAGGGATGATCTCATCATTATTGTGCTGTTCCTTCACAAGCGGGGGG
>NW_017306285.1:2715126-2747447 GCF_000935625.1 Nanorana parkeri | reverse complement strand
GCAAGACTGGCTGCCCACATTAAAAAATCCACTGGCCTGTAAAGCAATTCATAGTTTCCAACTTTCCGTGATATGATTTGATGCAGTAAACTCAATACTCTTGTAGTGTCACCAGATCGAGTCTGTGCTCTTGGGGAGGGTCGGGTGTCACTGTCATGCTGTGGGATGGGGAAGTGCTGCTCACTGTTCTCCTTGCTGGAGGCCCCGAGATGAGGAAGCAAAGCCCTGCCTCTACCAAGATGGCGGCCTCCACCTACAGACACATTGCAGAACTAGGCATGATAGGTCAGTAATGGGGAACATCACCTGCACGGAGACCCCAGACAATACTGGTGACTAGTCCTCTGCCCCCTGTCTGGCTTTTATTGAGCAGAGTCCAGGTCTTCTTTGATCTGATTTGCTCTGTACACATCGGAAGCTGATGCATTGTATACCTGATCCTGGCAATGGAAGATCTTCCGATGAATGGTAGGCATGGACTGGGTGTTGCATGCTACGTTAGGGTTGCAGCGCGGCAAACTTTGCCCTAAGCATGGCACCTGCCAATGAAACCAGTCTGCTCCATCACATGCATTGTTACCCAGCAGCAGGCCCGGCGCTACCGCAAGGCAAGTCAGGCGACCGCCTGAGGGCGCTGCATGGTGAGGGCGGAAAAATTCCCACCTGGAGCTCCTCCCACTGGATCAGCGCTGACTCGCCGCTGCTCTCCCGCACTGAAGGCGCAAAAATGCACCTTGCCTGTATAGGCAAGAATCCTAGCACCGGCCCTGCCCAGCAGTTCGGTGGTGCTTATTGAGAGTCAGAACCTGAGCCGAGCTCGCCATTGGAACTAGTACAAGAAACAAACCAAGAGCAAACCGATTCCTTACTGTCCTTTCTCTTTTCTTTATACAGGATGAGAAAAATCAGATGATGACCACGAACGTCTGGGTGAAGCAGGTAAGTCACATGATCACTATAAATTATGTGCAACTGCCGAGAATGACTTAAAGGGGAAGTGCCCCGAGTATACTAGGCCGTGATTATGCTTTGGAAAAGAATTCCATAGAACGTCCTGGAAGTGAAGCTTTTCTATGATGACCTCCTAACCAGGTACAGGAGGAGAACACTTACCAGCTCCCACCAGTGAGGTATTGCTTCATCACTGTCCTTACTGGTGAGTGAGATCGTGCCGCGCTTCAGCCAGTAAGGGAGCAATGATGGCTGGCCGGTGTTACTGGTAACTTTCCACCAGCGATGAGATGCACGGGGTCATATGCCAGTATGATATGGCTCTTAGGACTTGTATACCCGCGTACTTGCCTGCATCTGGACTGCAGGCTGTTCTCGGCATACAAGTCAATAGGAATGCCGGAGCAACTCAAAGCAGCCCGAGGCAAGTCAGAAGCGGCTCGCCTTCAAACACCGGTCACATACAAGCTGAATGCACATGAAAGCTTTTTGTATTTGCCATGTTAACAAGCCCTGGGTGACCCTTCATACAAACGACGGCTCCGGAGACACGGCTTTCTCTGTTCAGAGAGACAGTCTGAAGTCAAACGGCTTCTCCTTTTGATAAACATATAGGGCCTGATAAACTATCGATGGTGCAGTGGGAAATGATGTTGCAAATGTTGCACTGAAGATAGTTTATAAGGAGTAGTTATAAGGACATACTTGATAAGGACTAAAGTGAAGGACTGCAGTGAACCCAGCAATGGCTCCATGTAATTTCTCAGGGCGGGCTTTTCAATGCTGACAGTGGACCATACCTGTGTAATGTGTGTTGTAATGGGCATTGGAAGTCCCTGTGACAGGGTGACAATAAAAAAGCACAACTGTGCGACAGGCACAGAGCGTTGTCACCCCATAACAGGAAGTGCCTGAACAAGGGCCATTTATGGCAGGATCACCGGGGATTATTTTAATGTAATGCATGATCAGAGGGCCTTATAGTGATGTTCCCGGGGTCCCTGGTCCTTCCATTCTTCGTAGCGTAGTGCTATGGACCTCCATGAAGGAGTCAGCCTTGTGTTCCTGGCAGTGCTCGCTGAGCTGGAGGCATGTTGTAGAGCATGGGTGGCCAAGCTCCGGCCCTCCAGCTGTGGTGAAACTACAAATCCCATGATGCCTCTCTCTCCTGGGAGTCATGTCTGTGAGAATCTTGCAATGCCTCATGGGGTTTGTAGTTCCACCACAGCTGGAGGGCCGGAGGTTTGGCTACCCCTGTTGTAGAGTGTTGGTAGCCGGAAGTCTTCTTATAATGGTGTCATCTTCTGTCACCGTCCTGTCTTGTAGGAATGGCACGATTACAAGCTGCGCTGGGACCCCCTGGAATACGACAACGTCACATCCATACGGATCCCGTCAGAGCTGATCTGGAGGCCGGACATTGTCCTTTACAACAAGTGAGAGCGCAACTCATATCTAAGGGGGCCGTGTACTGGTCAGAGGGGAACACCGGACCCGGCCTCCCGCGTGTCTGATGACTGAAGGGGGGACGGAGGTCAGATAGAAGACTGAAGGAAAGGACGGAGGTCAGATAGAAGACTGAAGGGGAGGACGGAGGTCAGATAGAAGACTGAAGGAAAGGACGGAGGTCAGATAGAAGACTGAAGGGAAGGACGGAGGTCAGATAGAAGACTGAAGGGAAGGACGGAGGCCAGATAGAAGACTGAAGGGGGGACGGAGGTCAGATAGAAGACTGAAGGGGGGACGGAGGTCAGATAGAAGACTGAAGGGGGGACGGAGGTCAGATAGAAGACTGAAGGGGAGGACGGAGGTCAGATATAACAGCCAATGGAATGATGACGGCAGTAGCAGGAAGGTGAATGCCGATGTAAATGGCGCGGCTCTCAGTAACGCGTGTCATGTTTCTTGTGGTCAGATCGGGATGATCGGCCGCCTGTCAGAGGACGTGAATGCTGATTCTCCCGGCGTGTATCTTTTCTGCCGCCGTTGCTCGTCCTTTGAAGACATTTAGCGCCATTTCAATCACGCGGCTGATATTTAGTTTAGGAAACGCGTTATCTGAATGTCATTTACTGGCTGACGAGGCCGGGGGATGGAAAGAACCGCTCTGATATCAGATCCAACCAGCGCGCTCATCACACAACGCCGGCCGATGGCGGATTAGCGAGGATTTAAAGGGGAACACCAGGAAAACATGATCAGGTTCCTGGGAATGATCTTCTCTAGCGGTGTGAACTCTTCTCTACTTCCCCATTGGCTCAATGATGTCACATGACGCATATTCATTCCATGTTTATGTTGAAGTGTGCCCGTCATGAGAGTCACATGGTGACGGCCATTGCCGGGCTGCCGCTGCTCTGCCTGGCTTCGGTACTTCTTCCAAGGCTCATGGCAAGCATGCAGCAAGTGAAGGTCAGAGAAAAAGTCAGATTACCTGGAGGCTTTATTCTAGATCGGTGACAATTTTTCTGTATAATGACAGGTCCACTTTAAAGTGAATCTTAACCCAACAACAACAACAATGTCATAGCGCATGGCTGCAGACATGGTACAGGAGATGGTCAGAGACTGCAGACATGGTACAGGAGATGGTCAGAGACTGCAGACATACTACAGGAGATAGTTATAGACCGCAGACATACTACAGGAGATGGTCAGAGACTGCAGACATGGTACAGGAGATGGTCAGAGACTGCGGAAATGCTACAGGAGATGGTCAGAGACTGCAGATATGGTACAGGAGATGGTCAGAGACTGCAGATATGGGACAGGAGATGGTCAGAGACACTGCAGACATGGTACAGGAGATAGTCAGAGACTGCAGACATGGTACAGGAGATGGTCAGAGACTGCAGACATGGTACAGGAGATGGTCAGAGACTGCAGATATGGTACAGGAGATGGTCAGAGACTGCAGATATGGTACAGGAGATGGTCAGAGACTGCAGGAGATGGTCAGAGACTGCAGACACAGTACAGGAGATGGTCAGAGACACGGTACAGGAGACGGTGACGCTGAACCTGCAGAAGTTCACACACCGGATCCCCTCCCCCGCTCGCAGATGTTCCAGAGGCCGGTCACATGGCGCTCGCACTTTTCTGCCGGAGTCATGTATAGCTGAGTGTGGTGAATGCGGCGGAGGGCTGACGGGGGAAGAATTTAGCTACGGCAGCAGATATTGTGCACGCTCGGTGCTCCGGGGAGGCTCGGGAACGATAAGTGTCGGCGAGGGAATTGGCGCTGATCATGAATGACGCTCGTGATTATGAAGAGAGACTCTCCGGAGAGAACGCAGAGCGAGCGCCGTGCAGGACGCCGTCTGGAGTCTGTTTTGTTATTCCTTCTCTCCGGATCCTCTTATCGCCTGGAATTGTGACGCAGTTATGGACGCCACCATCAGTCATTCCGGGGGAGGGGAACACGTAGAACCGGCACCAAAACTTTTCTTTTTCTTTTGGATAAATTAAAGGGGTCTTTCTCTCAGTGCAGTCTCTGACCATCTCCTGCAGCATGTCTGCAGTCTCTGACCATCTCCTGTAGCATGTCTGCAGTCTCTGACCATCTCCTGTAGCATGTCTGCAGTCTCTGACCATCTCCTGTAGCATGTCTGCAGTCTCTGACCATCTCCTGTACCATGTCTGCAGTCTCTGACCATCTCCTGTACTGTCTGCAGTCTCTGAGCATCTCCTGTACCATGTCTCCTTTACCATGTCTGCAGTCTCTGACCATCTCCTGTACTATGTCTGCAGTCTCTGAGCATCTCCTGTACCATGTCCGCAGTCTCTGACCATCTCCTGTACCGTGTCTGCAGTCTCTGACCATCTCCTGTAGGATCTCTACAGTCACCAGGCTTTGTACCCGTCCAGCATCTTCACACACCGTCCTCATCACATGGAAAGGAACAATCAGGACGCCAAGCAAAGGGCGCAATGTGTTAATAATGAAACACACAGAGAGTGTTCGTCGGTTCTGCCGAGCGCGGCGCACTTCCCCTCCGCGGTTTTCCCAAGACGTTTTGAAGTCTAGTGAATGGAAACAGGTCACGCGTCCCCGTCCCCGCCACCACCGGCTGCTGTTCATTCACAGAGCAGCACCAGAAAATGTGCGGAGGAGCGACGCGCGAAGTGACCCGGATCCTGGTGGAACGCTGGCGGCTGAGCGAGAATAATGCGTTTACCGTGTCACAACACTGGAGGGAGAACCTGTCATAGAGCAAGCGTTTACAGCAGGCAACCTCCAAACTACAAATCCCAGCATGCTTCGGCCTGTGGCTGTCAGTCTTGCAATGCCTCATGGGACTTGTAGTTCCACAACAGCTGGAGTGCCGAGGTTGTTGACCTCTGTGTTAGGGGTCACGCAGCTCGCCCCCCAGGAGGATTATTAGAAGTCATGGGGTGCACACTGTCCCATGAGGTTCCTACCAGTGGATTAGGATGATCTGGGGGGGTGGGGTCACTTTGTGATATCATCACCCCCAAATGCAGAGGAGGGGGGAGGGTGGCCGTGGCGGCCTCCTCGCCACTGATCAGGTTCCCCTCAAAGCTCCGGCTGTCGGCACAGTGGAGGGCGTTGGAATGCAAAGTGCCTGACACAGGGAACGGAGAGGTGAATGTTTGTAGCGGGTGAAAACAACCCGGAGCCGCAAATAGCAACAGATTATTCATGTTTTATGGGGCGCCAATCAATCGTGCCGGATGGAGAGAGAGAGATAAGTGTGGGAGGAATAGAAGACAGCCGGGGCCAGAATCTGATACGATACGCCCCGCCCCCCTGTAATAAAGACTGGTCACTGCTGCCCTCTCCTTGTGCAGGGTGACTGGTCTTGTCTCCGCCCCCTCCTGTAATAAAGACTGGTCACTGCTGCCCTCTCCTTGTGCAGGGTGACTGGTCTTGTCTCCGCCCCTTCTTGTAATAAAGACCGCTCACTGCTGCTCTCTCTCCTTGTGCAGGGTGACTGGTCTTGTCCCCGCCCCTTCTTGTAATAAGGAACGGTCACTGCTGCTCTCTCTCCTTGTGCAGGGTGGTCGGTCTTGTCTCCGCCCCCTCCTATAATAAAGACCATCATTACATCATTTCTAGAGCATCGCCGACACACGAATGGCGATCTTGGATGCGCTCTTTGTCTCTTTGCCGGAGGCCCTCCTCCAGTTTTTGGGGGGAAGAATGCAGACAAATCTTTCCTGATATAATTAGACGGTTGTGTCCTCCGTGGCTGTGGAGCGGCTCTTGTTCTTGCGGCGCGGCGTTCTGAGGGCGAACTCTTATTAAAGCCGCTCTGTCTTTCCGCGGATTAGGAGGATTTCTCTCTGTGTGTGATCTCCGATCTCTCCCGAGAATTCGCAATCAATGGCCATCCTTTTATTTCTGTAAGCCCGACAGATGACAATCAATGGCGCCGTAATCCCGGCCCGATCCGGGGGCGCCGAGGACGGCATGTGTGCCTTCCATGTCAGGACAGATGCTGGCCGTGATATAATATAGGACTGGAAGTGTCGCTGAGTAACCTGCAGTGGAAAGACGCACGGCAGATCATCTTTCAGAATAAGGGAATGTATTATAATGGAAGAATGGGTGACGCTTGTCTATAGAGATCACTGCCTGCTGTGTGCGGGACCTTCCATTTCTATGGGGGGGTGGGCGACATTTGAAGTAGATGTAAACCCTGATGAGTGACATTTGGTCTGCTCGAGCGCTGTGTAGCATAAACTTTGTTACATCTCATTGATGCTGATCCCCTGTAGCCTCTTTGCAGCCACTTCCTGTCTACATGCACTGCAGCAATGGCTGCATGTCTCTCTCAGGATGGTGACCACAGTCAGAGGCGGTGCTAGACATTTTGCACCCTAGCACCAGCAACCTGTACACAACCGCCCCCTCCGCACATGCGTGCTGCCCCATTCTCCTGCCGGCTAGCTTCCATGGATGTAAGCAGCCTGGACAGTAGCCAGACTGCTATTGGCTATTTTACTTTGTAATAGCCAATAGCAGGCTGGCTATTGAAACACCAGCAACAGAGGAGCGGACCGGAGAGAGAAAGGTGTCTCTTAGTTCCGCTCCCCTGCTCAGTGGGCGGGTGCAATAGCCAGCCTGCTATTGGCTTATGCAATTTGAAATAGAGGGGGGTGCCTAGTTTGCCTAGTGGCAGCACCGGCCCTGACCACAGTGTGTTCGGGTTTCATGGCAGCAGAAATCCGGACACATGATGTCAGGCAGACAGGGGCAACCAGAATTAATATAGGGGCTACTGGCCCCCCACTGAAAATAGTCTCCACTGTGATATTTACATATGAATGGGCGGCGCTATTTACATATGAATAAGCTATGACTCATTCGCCCCCCCCAAAAAAATGTCAGCGAATCCCTAGAGTGTTTGGGTTTCGCTTGAAGAAAAGGTGGCAGCCCTAGACAACACAGGAGCTAGCCAGTGGCAGAATGTTGTCACCCTGAACAAGGACCTTCATGGCAGGATCACCAGGGATTATCTTAATGAAACCTGGGAATCAGAAATTCATGATCAGAGGGCCCCTGTAGGAATGTTCCTGAAGTCCATGGTCCTTTCATTCTTTCCGTGTGACAGGGTGACAACACAGGACCACAGTTGTTAGACATGTACAGAGCGTTGTCAGGAGCAACTGCTGGAACAAGGAACTTCCTGGCAGGATCACCAGGGATTATTTTAATAAAATCTGGAAATCAGAAGGGCATGATCAGAAGGCTCTTGTAGTGGTGTTCCTGTGGTCCCTGGTTCTTCCATTCTTCCTATCTGACAGGGTGACAACGCACAAGCACGGTTGTTAGTCAGGGATAGAGCACTGTCACACTATAACAGGAAGTGCCCAAATGGGGACCTTTATGGCAGGATCACCAGGGATTATCTGAATAAAACCTGGGAATCAGAAATGCATGATCAGAGCAGTGATGTTCCTGCGGTCCCCCGTCCTTCCATTCTTCGTAGCATAGTGCTGTGTGGACCCCCAAGAATGAATCCGAATAGTCTCCATCAGAAGCCCATGTGACATGTTGACAACGCAGGAACACGAATGTTAGACAGTGACGGAGCGTTGTCATCCTATAGGAGGGAACCAGGGGATATATTCCAATCGAATGACATCTAGGAGGGGATTTCCCCTCAATCTGGAGACCTTTCTTCTCACTTCCTGTTGCCTGGACAGGAAATGAAGGGAAATCTCCCCTGACAGAGGTTCTCAGCCTTCCCCGCAGTCCCCACTTCCACACGGCATCACCCCGGTGCAATAAACGAGCCCAGGCTCCAATCCGAGCCGCCTATTCCCGGACTGTACGGCGTCTCCGGCGGAGCGCGGCGTGTGTGAATAGGAAGCGGCGGTAAGCATCTTAGCGTGCCTTTTTAAATCTTCCAGACAGAGACGGATTTCATAAGTCAACACAGGCGGAGGATTTGTGAGGCTTAGCGTCTAAGCGTGGAAATTCTCCCGCACGGCTCGGAATAAGAGCCGGGAAATGACAAGCTCGCCGTCTTCAAGTCGCTGTAATGAGATTTTGATGCGGCTTTCCCATGATGCACCTGACCGCAGTGCCGCGCCGGCCACCACATCCCCCCCCTATGAGGGAGCTCTGATTTATTTTTTTACCAAAACTTTACTCTTGCCAATTTAATCGTACAATGTACGTCTCTGGGTCAAGTCTTCATTTATTTATTTTTTGTAACATTGTCTAAAAATATACTTTTATGGTAAAAGAGGCGGGGCTTAATACTCCCTTTTTGAAATGCAGTAAAACCTTTATCAATAAAAAAAAAGGGGCCGTGACTACCTCTAAGGGCTTGTTCACACCAAATGCAGATCTGCAAGAGTTTCTGGGTTTTGCCGCGTTCCAGGACATTTTTTAAATATTTTAAAATGGGCATTTGCATGCGTTTTCTATGCCTTTGCATGCGTCCTAGAGCAGGTAAAATAGGGCTTGCTGCAGTTTTTTTACATGCTCTGGAACTGAACGCTGCGGTGTGAACTGGAGCTAAAAATACCATGGAATACATTGGACGCAGTCTTGATCCGCTCGTAACCGCTCTGCTCCTGGAACGCGCTTGGTGTGAGCAAGCCCTGAAGCCCTTTTGTGGTATAGTTATACATCTTTTGCAGGTTTGGTTTTTTTTTGCGCTGTATTTATTTATTTTTTTGCAGTATATTTTTCCTTTGCAGTGTATCCGTCTTTTGCAGCTTTGTTTTTTTTTTGCTGTGTATTTATTTTTATTTTTTTTGCTGTATATTTTCCCTTTGTGGCGCACTTTTCTATGGCGGTGTATTTTTCTTCTGCGGTGTATCTTTCTTTGGCGGCACAGTATTTTTTGGTGGTGTATATTTCTTTTCATGGCCTGTTTTTTCCGCCGCGACATCATCGGTACATTTTAAGACTAATATAAATGATACTTTGAGTGACTTGGCAAAGCTTGTGTCCTCACTGTATGATGTGACATTTTCAGGGAGAAAAGCCGATGAAACACGGACAAAGAAATTAAATTGTTATTGAGCTCCAAAATTATAAAGAAAAAAGGAAAAGAAAAGAAATGAGTTTAAATGTCACAATGGAATCCATTACCCGTCTTCTTGGGTCGGTGCCCATTTGGGTCCATATGTCAAATTGTATTTTGAGGGTTCTGATTGAAGATTTTGCAGAGTCGTTGTTCTGTGGAATAAGATGGCAAATCTTTATTATTAAAATGTATTTATTTTCTTGGCAGTGCCGATGGGGACTTTGCAGTGACCCACTTGACCAAAGCCCACCTGTTCTATGACGGACGGATAAAGTGGACCCCCCCGGCCATTTACAAGAGCTCCTGCAGCATTGATGTCACCTTCTTCCCCTTCGACCAGCAGAACTGCACCATGAAGTTTGGCTCGTGGACTTATGACAGAGCCAAGATCGACCTGATCAGCATGCACAGCCACGTCGACCAGCTCGACTACTGGGAGAGCGGAGAGTGGGTCATCGTCAACGCCGTCGGCAACTACAACATCAAAAAGTACGAGTGCTGCACGGAGATCTACTCGGACATCACGTATTCCTTCATCATTCGTAGACTTCCTCTCTTCTATACCATTAACCTGATCATTCCTTGTCTTCTCATCTCCTGCCTGACCGTGTTGGTCTTCTACTTGCCTTCAGAATGTGGGGAGAAGATCACGTTGTGTATATCCGTCCTGCTCTCTCTCACCGTCTTCCTTCTCCTCATTACCGAGATCATTCCATCCACGTCTCTGGTCATCCCGTTGATTGGAGAATACCTGCTCTTCACCATGATCTTTGTCACCCTCTCCATCATCATCACGGTCTTCGTGTTGAATGTCCACCACCGTTCCCCCCGCACGCACACCATGCCGGCTTGGGTGCGCAGAATATTTTTGGACGTGGTGCCCAGGGTGTTGTTCATGAAGAGGCCTGCGAAGGACAACTGCAAGAAGCTGATCGAGTCCTTGCTGCATAGCCGGCCACTTAGTTCTCCACCAAGACTGTGGTCTGAGACAGAGATCGAGCCGGCCCTCCCAAGCTCATCTTCGGCCAGCCCCACCAGCCAGAGGGTATCGCCAACGTCTTCCTGTTGCCAGCAGCTGGAGCAGACGGCCAACTCGCAAGTGGTCTGCAAGTCCCCCTCTGGGCAATATTCCATGCTGTGCGAGGAATCAACTTTGACCAGCTGCCCTTGTCCTCCAAACCAAACTGGTCTTCTTGGAGAGCCCCAGACCAACCTGATGCCCAAGGTTCGCTCTGTAAGCGTGCAGCAGATGTACACGCCCAAGGAAACCAGTGAGGCTACAATCCGTTGTCGGTCCAGGAGCATACAGTACTGCTACCTTCATGAGGATTCCTCCCAAGCCAATGGTCAGTCCAGCGCCTCGCCACAGTCTCAGAGCTGCCACGTGCATGAAGCACAGCAGACTTCGAATTCTCAGTGCAAATGCAAACCCAAAACCCAGGAGAAGCCAAGTGGCGCCAGTCAAGTTACCAAAACAGTCAGTACCAAAGAGCAGCATGTGCTGCTGATGTCTCCATCCCTCAAGTTGGCCATCGAAGGAGTCCACTATATCGCAGACCACATGAGAGCAGAAGATGCCGACTTCTCTGTAAGTACATACCGTACAAGTTTATTAATGAGCTTCCTTTAGACTTCCAGTTGCTGAGAGACCTTCAAGTAAACCTAAACCCTAACCGGGATGCCCTTGATTTGTATGTATAGGCAAAGCTTTTTTTCTTGGATATTGATAGAGTGGGAAACCATGGCTAGATTAGGAAACCATGGCTAGATTGGGAAACCTTGGCTAGATTAGGAAACCTTGGCGAGATTAGCAAACCATGGCTAGATTGGGAAACCATGGCTAGATTAGGAAACCATGGCGAGATTAGGAAACCATGGTGAGATTAGGAAACCATGGCTAGATTGGGAAACCATGGCTAGATTGGGAAACCATGGCTAGATTGGGAAACCATGACTAGATTGGGAAACCATGGCTAGATTGGGAAACCATGGCTAGATTGGGAAACCATTGCTAGATTAGAAAACCATGGCTAGATTAGGAAACCATGGCGAGATTGGGAAACCATGGTGAGATTAGGAAACCATGGCTAGATTGGGAAACCATGGCTAGATTGGGAAACCATGGCTAGATTGGGAAACCATTGCTAGATTAGAATACCATGGCTAGATTAGGAAACCATGGCAAGATTGGGAAACCATGGCTAGATTAGAAAACCATGGCTAGATTGGGAAACCATGGCTAGATTGGGAAACCATGGCTAGATTGGGAAACCATGGCTAGATTGGGAAACCAAGGCTCGATTGGGAAACCATGGCTAGATTGGGAAACCATGGCTAGATTGGGAAACCATGGCTAGATTAGGAAACCATGGCTAGATTAGGAAACCATGGCTAGATTAGGAAACCATGGCTAGATTAGGAAACCATGGCTAGATTGGGAAAGTCAGTTTATTTTCTGCTGTGTCCAGGTGGGGAGATTTCACTTCCTGTGACCTGGTGATGCAACAGGAAATGAGAATGAATCCCATCTTAGACAGGTGTCCCCTTTGGAAGATTTCCCTCACCTTTTGTTCTAGTGAATTTTGGGCTTTGTTGATGACAATGGTCACCAGGACAACTGGAGAAGCTGAATCTACCTAACCCGGACATAGGCTTTAATAAAAGAAAATAGTTAGGGATTCTAACGCTTGCCCATAAGTTTTGGCTATCTATTAAGATAGGAGGTCTGCCACACGGAGCACATGGTTTGTGGTGATTTGACCTACTCATAGACTTGTTCTCTGAAAAGGAACAGTAAGGTACAAACATCGTGTAGAGCTGTTGTGCACAGGGCCCACTGGGGACACTGGGTGACACAGGATACTCGGGGGTCACTGGGTGACACAGTATACTCTGGGGTCACTGGGTGACACAGAATGCTGGGAGGTCAATGAGGGGGACAGTATGCTCTGGGGTCACTGAAGGACACAGTTTGCTCTGGGGTCACTGAGGGACACAGGATGACCTGGGGTCACTGAGGGACACAGGTTGCTCTGGGGTCACTGAGGGACACAGGATGACCTGGGGTCACTGAGGGACACGGGTTGCTCTGGGGTCACTGGGTGACACAGGATTGTGTAAGGTTACTGGAAGTTGCTCGGTGCTTTGGGGGTCACTGGGTGACACAGGATGCTTGGATGTCACTGGAATTGCCTGGGTTCTTTGGGGATCATGGGTGATGCTGGATGCTTCTGGGGCCACTGGACAACCTAGGTGTGAACAGGGGTCACAGAGTTACTGGAGGCACAGGAGCTTTGCGGTCACTGGAGAGATTTGGGTCACCGGAGACACAAGAGGAACATCAAGGAACATGTTGGCCGGCCTTTTGCGCACACTCCAGTCAGGACCTTTGACACCTGATTGGTTGATTGGTTGGTAGAAAATTTGGTGCCCTACAAGCTGCTGCAGAGTTGGGGCCTGCTTTTGGTGGGGAAGCATTGGTCCCTCTGCAGAGGTCTGATAGGCCCCATCCTGAGTCAGACCTATAGTTCTCCAATCAGCAAAGCTCATGCTCCCTACTGATTTGAGAGCTCTGGATATGACTCATTAGGGGGCGTGTCAGACATCTGCAAAGAGACCACTGCTTCCACACACAGAGCAATGGTCCTGCTCAGGCATGCTGGCAGGGAGGAGGCTTCTCTACTCTGCAATGCGTGAAACATGTTAGGATGCCAGCGTAGAGCAGTGCCAGAGGCCGCTAAGGATACAAGTCATTCATTGTTTTCAATGTTCAGCTCAAGTGAAGGTTGAATTAGTATTTTCCTGGAATCCGGCTCTAAGCGTGTATACAGGACCTCTTCATTGTGTCTCTGCGCTGGAATCCACTGACCTTGCCACCGCCGGCCGGCTCTGACGAGTCACATGTGGTCATTATGCGGCAGGAGCAAGCTGCGCCGCCTGATAACTTTAAACTGAGGCCCATTGTCGGCAGAGCCCTCGCGGCGTGATAGAGCGAGCGCCCGGCCTGCAATCATTTAGTCTATTTCCATCTCAAGTGGCTGTTATCTTCCTTCTTCGGCAGCTTCCAAACCGCTTTGATTGTCCACTGTTCTTTTTCTTCCTTGTTCCTCCGCACCGCTGATATACAGCAGCTGGGGGAAAACAGCTCCCTCTTACCCCCCCCTTTCCTCCTATCACACAAATGGGTCCCTTAAAGACCCGCTCATCTTAATCCAATCTGGTCCTCTGTTGGAGACGGGAGGGTGTCCATGACATCTTCTCCTTCCTCTTTGGCCTGGCATTTGACCCCAGCATGGCATCCTGGGAAGGTGTCCCCACCCCAAATCCAGAAGTACTTTGCGACTTTGCGGGGGCTCCGATGGAGCAAGGGATAGGCGGTGGAGCATGGCCAAAGGTAAGTATAAGTGGGTAGGTGGGCTTTCTAGAGACTGGCACTTTGTTTTAGGGCATCACTCCAACTTTTTGAAAGCCTTGCCAGCAAAAATAACCAACTTTTCCATCGGAAGTGCTGGAAACTCCTTGCAGCTACAGGTCCACTTGGGTCCAAATTGAATGTATAACCTTGAAAGGTTTGCAGCAAAGGGATTGTTTGTTGTCCACCCCCCCCTTCCCCCCCGCCTCTCCCCCTCTCCAGTCACAGAACGCCTGCCATCCTGTGAGCAAGAATACAAGGCGCTCTGTGAATGGACAAGGGGAGGGGTGAATGTTCCGGGCCTAGGATAGTCATCATTACAGGTCACGTAGTTTGAGTTCAGGCAAACACTAAATACACAGATGGGTAAGGGAGCTGTTTTACCTGCCAAAGGATTTGTATTTTTGACCATTCAGTCTTGAAATGTATACAGCTCTGTTACACAGCACAGCCCTGTCTGGCAAGAGAGGAGACCTGATTGCTCTCTGCTGAAGTTCAGTAAAATGTATAGGTCTTGTCCCCCCCCCCCCCCAGCCTGTGACTGGACAGTGGAAGGAGTAGCAGCAGACTGATGAACTCATCTCTCTACTCTCTCCTCTCAGCACGCTCCTTGCACTGCAGTACAACTGATTGCCTACTTGTGCTGCTCCTCTCTCCCCCAGTCTGAGCTCTGCCGTACAGTGATAAGTATATTGTAATATAAAATGTTGGATAGGATGGACAGACCTCCGCTGATGTCAAGAGATTCATGTTACCCCTCCTCTCCCCCCTCCTCCGACAGGTAAAACAAGACTGGAAGTATGTGGCCATGGTCATCGACCGGATCTTCCTCTGGATGTTCATCATCGTCTGCCTCCTGGGAACCGTCGGACTCTTCCTTCCACCCTGGTTGGCCGGCATGATCTAACCATAGAGTACGGGGCCCACCGCACCAGGAGGACGAGGGGTGGGGGAAACAGCCCAGCGGGGATGGGAAGTCGGGCGCATGAATGCATGGAGAATGCAGAGAGAGGACTACAAAAAACAAAACCACACCACGAGAACGGGTTCACGGATGGAGGAAAGCGCGCATCTGCTGTGTATAAATATTTAAGCTTGCATTGGAAACGCATGAATGAGCCCAGCGGGCCCCAGGGGGCGGCCCCGGGCCTGAGAAAGAGGCATTTCAGAGCCAGCTCTTGCCTTCCCCTCCCCCCCAACAGCTGGGAATCCTTCTTTAATTATTTGTCATGTACAGCCGACGCATCCAAGGAGTGTTCAGACTGAGGTCTGGGGGGGGGGTCCCTGGCGGGTGTGTGAATAAATCTGAGGCCCGAAAGCCCATTGGTGTTGCTTTTTGTTTGTTTGTTTTTTCCTACTTGTAGTCATGGGTTTCCTGGCGGCTGAAGAGTTAAAGGACGCGGTTATGACTGAAGTATGGGTGTGGTCATGGGCCAACTTGTTTTTAAAAGTGCCCGTTTCTGGGCTTTGAGTGACTTTGCACCATGGGAAGGGAGACCTCTTTAATTGAAGGCTTGCTCCTCTCGGGGCGAAGCCAGCAGCCCCTCACAGGTTCCATTTAAAGTGTATTTAAAACAAATAGTTTTGGAGGGTCGGGTCAAGTCAAGTTTTTATTGCTGTCTGCCGAGATTCATTCCCGGAGTGTGCCGAGATAGCGATGGGATACCCAAAATTCCAAGTTTTTACCTGAACAGGAGTTCCCTTTACTTCGTAGAGATTTCCTTTCAGTTCCTGTTGTGTCTACGGGATAGGAAGTGGAGGTAATCCGCCCCCCAAAGGGGGCACAGGTGACAAAGGTTCTAACTAGGGATGCACCAATACCGATACTGTTATCGGTATCGCTGCCGATACTGAGTATTTGGCCGAGTACTCGTGCTCACCCAAATGCTCTGATACTTCCCATGGGTACCGGAACTGACGGTCAGAGGGAGATTCCCTATGACCAGCAGTGCTGCGAGGGAGCATGGAGCCGGCTTCGCAGCCAATCATGAAGCCGGGAGGCGGGTCATGACCCACTGCCCTGCTTCCTGATCAGGTAGGAAGCTGGCTTCATGCTGCCTAGTGACACTGTGAAGCAGCCTGGCTTCCTGATCAATCAGGAAGCCGGACGGCAGGTCATGATTGGTGAGGAAGCCAGGCTGCCTTGCAGTGTCGCAAGGGAGCGTGGAGCTGGTGTTCTGTCAAGAGAACACCGGCTTCCCAGGCAATCAGGAAGCTGAGACCTGCCGCCTGGCTTCCTGATTGGCAGGGAAGCTGGGTCCATGCTACCTCGGGATGCCGGTATCGATTATGGCGAGTACTGATAAAGAAAATATCGGCACTCATACTGGTATCCATGCATCCCTAGTTCTAACCCTTCCCCACCCTGACCCAAACTAAGGATACTTCTAATAAAAGAGGGCTGACCTATAAGCAGACTAATGTCTTGCTTGGGGCCAAAAGGTAAGGAATGGCACTGTGTGGGGTTACTAGACAGGACCTTCGTGCACTTTAAAGTAGCCCTAGCAAGAGAAACATATGGGAGCTGCCATTGCAATTCTGGTTCTGAGCATGTTCTTCCATGTGTGTCTATGGAGGTTAAAGTGACTGTTCTAATGAAGATTGATGAGTGGCCCCTGGAAGAGAATAGGCTACTTACCTGTCCGGTGGGTGGTGAGGGAACCCTTTGCACTCTTAAAGAGCTCTTGGCACTACTTCTATTAAACAGTCCCTGGTGTGTTAGATAAAGCGCCCACTACTGGCCGCCGTGGTTCCTCCCGCCGATCCCTACATCAGTACAGGAAACCGCATTGACGTAGAAGTTGGCAGAAGTAACCATAATGCCCAACGGGGTGGGCACGCTATCCGATTAACCAAGAAGCATAGCAGTAGTGCCAGGACAAGGTCCTTTGGCAGCCAAGACGGAGAGGCCAAAATGTATAGTATAGCGAGGGGGTCACTTTGACGCATGTCCATGTGCATTTGTTGCATGAGAGGAATAAAGAGGCTGCCATTATTTTACTAATTTCTTCTACCCGTTTGGCTGTCAAGCTGATCCTGTGGCTTCGGTACTTTCTGGGTCCACTGGGTCCTTTGCATGCTCGCTGTGCATCAGAAAAAGGCACACGCCAACATTCTCAGCCGACAATGGCCGCCTTCTTATTCCCCCCACTTAGAAATTCCATCCGCGAGCGAGTGGCGCAGACGCCCGCCTGTGATCTCTACCAGTCAGCAGGGTCGCCTCTGATACTCCGGCAGTGTCGCAGCGACTCACTTTTGACTGTAGGACAGGTTCAAAGTCAGGATTCGCTCCTGACAATTCCCTGGCCACGTGCGTGCGAGCAACGGTAAAGCGCCACCAGCAGGCCAAAACCCTCGGGGACAGGAGAGGGGTGGAGGAGAAGAGAAATGCAGAACGGGGCCGTTTAATGTGTGAAGGGCAGAGTAAGGGTGGCGCGTCGAATTTCTGTTATCTCGCTCGCTGCCGCCCTCTGAATATTAAGCGATGCAGACGAGTTCCTCGTTAGAATAATCTCACAGCCAGACAACACGTGGCCTAGCAACACTCCGAAGTGTGAGCCACGTGTGCGGCTGGGGTAATGCCGCACGCGACCTTCTTATTTATAGAGAAAAACTGGTTTTATTATTTCAATTTGAACCATTGCAGGTCATACCTGTGATCTACCCTCTGCAAGCTGGTAAGCAGGTCCAAGAGTATACCTTCAAAGTAAATCTCCCCTCCTCCAGCTCTAATTTACCACCCCTCCATCCACAGCTCCATACTGACCGAGTTCTGGAAACCAAAGGGCCGGCAACTTTAAAATCCTGCCCGTCCGGAATCTCCTATCCGTGCTTCACGCATGTGCAGTAGAAACCCATAGACGTCTACAGCAGCGGGACAAGGTCCCATAAAGGTCTACAGGCTTCTACTACGCATGTGCAAACTGCAGAAAAATGCTGGCAGCAGCAGGATGCTCACGTTGTACGCGGGCCATGGCTTTGAAAACCTAACCTGGCCATACACTGATAGAGTTTTACACGAACGTTCATACCAAAAATCTCATCAGAACATTTGATGATGTCATCGGAGACTTGAGGAACATGACTCAAAATTTTGACTGGTTTTCATATTCAATTTTGGAATGAATGGAGTTCATTCCAAAATTACTTTCGTTCGAGAAAATAATTGAGTTTTATTGTCCCCATGGTCAAAACTGATCATTGATTTGACCCCATTAACTATTAAACATCAAACAAAAGTTCTGAAATTGGTTCTACTGTTGTTTCTATGGTAACCTTAAGTATGGAGTTGTGGAGGATGGGTTAGTTAGGTTGGATATACACCTATAGCTTGGTCTTGATTTCCCCACCCATGATAAAAGTATGGCTCGGCAAATGCCCCACTTGGCTATTGTATTCTGAAAGTGGCGGATGTGCCGCTATCCGAATACCTGAACAACCACTGCAGCTGACTGGCTGTAGCCAGTGTTTGGTTAAGAACTCTCAGACTGGCTCCTTTACACAGTTACATAGTATTTGGGGTTGAATAAAAACATACGTCCATCAAATCCAACCCATATAGGTCCACGCATCATCCCATCTCATTCTTTGACAAGAGTCAATTGGAAAAACGACTTTTGTTAATTGGAAGGGTGCCAACTGGGCCAAACACTGCTCGTGTTTTGGCAGAGGAAGCAAGCACCAAAATTGGACCCGGGTATGGCCAGCTTTAGGCTTCAGGGGGGCCAAATAGGAGTATGGCTGCATGGCCATCTGCCTTTCCCAATTGTGGTTCCATAGTTTTGACTTCATTGACCACCTGCTTGTTATCTAGTTACAGAAGTAGACAGTACAGTTTTTCTTTGAGAGGTGACGTGGCGTACAGAGAAGGAACACATTTCGGGGATTCGTGGTGAGGACTCCGGCGTTGGCCAGGGATCTCGTCTTCCTCAAGAAGTCCTTTGGATGGCTCTCTCCTAATATCAACACGAAGCATTCACAAATTAAAAAAAGAACATACAATAATCCAAGCTCATGACTTGGAGTAATGAAAAAAGATCATCTATAAAGTGGCCTGAAAAGAAAGGGTGAGATGTCCTTGATGAGGTCAATATGAAATGTGCCTCCAACTGAAAGACCTAAAGCTATGAAACACATCACAATCTACATAAAAGGCTCCTTGCTCTGTAAAGTTATTATTCAAGAACAGAAAGAGCAGACCTGTTGAGAGCTCTCCATGAAGGAGGCTGCAGTGTAGATGATAATCAGGATGACTCTTACTGGTGACCTGAGTTCAAATCCCTATGAGGAAAAGCCTTGTAGCTACGTGGGAGCTGAGGCAGCGTTTCAGGTCAAAATATGAGGCACAATGAGAAAAGCATTAATAGTGATGAATTAGAAGACAAAAATATTCTAAGTCCCACTTTTTTCACACCTGGGATATTGTTGGTGGAATACTGGATCACCTAGTGGTAGTCTTCGTGAGTTTGACATTTATGTGAAATTATGATTAATCACATTAATCATTTATTAACTAAGTCTTTAGTGACTAAGTCTAGACTCCTAAGCCTGGATGTTCAAAGGGCTGGCTGCTGAACACCTGAGCCACGGCAGAGCTCTGGCTCAGGCATTTAGCAGCCAGTCCATGAGCCAGCAGCAATTTCAGAGTTGCAGGTTCAGATCTTGGTATATCCTTTTGAATATGAAAAGTAGATTAAGTTCCTGAAATAGGAGAATGAACACGTGAGTTGCTGAGCAGAAGCGAGTAGCTCAGTGGATGAGAGTGTTGACCCAGGGTGCCATAGACCCAAGTTCAAATCCACACAAGTGCTGTAGACCCCCCAAGGGCCCACCAATGAGAGCACTGCAAACCTGAAGTGCAAATCCATGAAAGTGCTGTAGACCCCCGAGTGCAATACCACAGAAGCACTATAGACCAAGGGCAAGTACATGGAAGCACAGTAGACTCGAGCTCAAATCACTGATTGAAAGCTTGGAGGCCATGGACAACCCACCAGTCTACTCCAGTCCCAGGTCCCCACAGGCCTGTAACATGTGTGGCATCACAATAGAGTGTGGACTACCCCCTCTTCGGTCCATAGTCTGTGACATCACTGCAACATATATAAATACAAGGGGCTGTCTTACCAGGGCAGCCCATTCAAAATCTAGGGACTTAGGGTTTTTTTTGGCTCACCCCAGATATATATATATATATATATATCCAAGTCACCTCCCAGGTGCTGTGCAGTATCTGAACCCCCTGGTGGTGGGACAGAGTAGTGGGTTTGAAATATTTCCCACTACCCCATTCCACCAGCAGGGGGCTCAGGTACTGCACAGCACCCAGGACTCATGAGGCTTTCCCTCTACAGCACTCTTGTGGTATCGCACTCAGGAGGGTCTACAGCACTTTCATGGAGTTGCACACTCAGAGCCCTGCAGCCTGCAGCACTCTCACAGATTCACCCTGGAGGTCTTCAGGTCTTGTGTGGATTTGAACTCAGGTCTCCAGCAGACCAGTCAGAGCTCCTATCCTCTGAACCACCGCCTCAGCTCAACCATTGAAGTGCTCGTTCTTCTATTTCAGGATTGGGAACCATATTTACAATACAAAAATAAATAATAAGTAAACTACTAAACCAGGTTCATGTGTACCTGAACCTCTTCTACAGGCAGCACCTTACCTGTAGACCACACTCATCCTCTGAGCCACCACCTCAGCTCAAACATTGACGTTCTTCTATTACAGAAGTAGGAAGTAATACACATTAATGAAAACCTCAAACACTGCTGTGCTCATTCTCCTATTTCACAAATACAAACAATGCACCAATTAAGAAACACAGCCAACCAACATCTTTGAATTTGTATCTCTAGCATACCATTTAGATTGAACAACTGCTGAGGTATCTTGTCCTTAGAACTAGAAAAGGCCACGTGCTATTTAAAAAATACAAGGCATTCCCCAACCAAAAGATGGAGAGTAAACCAAGGGAGCAGAGAATACAACACATAGCCATCTCTTTATTCAATCACGAGTGAACATTGTACTATAACAAATCTAAAAAAAACATTCAAGAATCAAAAACTAATGATGGCCATCAAAAAATATGCAGAAGCACATAAACTGCCAAATCTTGTCCAAGAATCAAACCAAGAATGGAAGCCTACAGCTCCCGCTCTTGAGTTCTCATTCTTAGACCTCTGCCTCCTCGCCTTCTCTTACACACCCGGGATAATTCGCAAGCAAAGAGAATGTACAGGGGTTGGCCACTCTTGAAATCAAAGCCTCATTTTATTTCCTCTGAGTTGTTTAAATGTTTTAAACAACTGCTGAAGCAATACGCTGCCATACTCTCCAACCACAAAGCAAGAAGATGAGACGCCAGAGGTGAACGGAGGTCGTCAGCTGCCTCATACATCTGAACATACTAATGTCAATTCAATTGATCATCAACATGTCAAATTTGTATATAGAAGAACAATCACAATAAAAATATATTGGTTTGGAAGGAAATAAAACATTTATTAAATATGACTAAATGGTTCAGCTATGATATATTCACATTGTTTTATATTGTATAACCAATATAGCGTTCAGAAAGCTTTATTTATTATCCTGAAATTAGAAGGAATCGTTTTTGACAACATATATGGGAGAAGAGATGGTCAGACTATAGCAGGTCCATCATATATGGGAGAAGAGATGTTTAGAGTATAGTATCTCCATCATAAATAGGAGAAGTGGTGGTCAGACTATAGCAGGTCCATCATATATGGGAGAAGAGATGTTTAGAGTATAGTATCTCCATCATAAATAGGAGAAGTGGTGGTCAGACTATAGCAGGTCCATCATATATGGGAGAAGAGATGTTTAGAGTATAGTATCTCCATCATAAATAGGAGAAGTGGTGGTCAGACTATAGCAGGTCCATCATATATGGGAGAAGAGATGTTTAGAGTATAGTATCTCCATCATAAATAGGAGAAGTGGTGGTCAGACTATAGCAGGTCCATCATATATGGGAGAAGAGATGTTTAGAGTATAGTATCTCCATCATAAATAGGAGAAGTGGTGGTCAGACTATAGCAGGTCCATCATATATGGGAGAAGAGATGTTTAGAGTATAGTATCTCCATCATAAATAGGAGAAGTGGTGGTCAGACTATAGCAGGTCCATCATATATGGGAGAAGAGATGTTTAGAGTATAGTATCTCCATCATAAATAGGAGAAGTGGTGGTCAGACTATAGCAGGTCCATCATATATGGGAGAAGAGATGTTTAGAGTATAGTATCTCCATCATAAATAGGAGAAGTGGTGGTCAGACTATAGCAGGTCCATCATATATGGGAGAAGAGATGTTTAGAGTATAGTATCTCCATCATAAATAGGAGAAGTGGTGGTCAGACTATAGCAGGTCCATCATATATGGGAGAAGAGATGTTTAGAGTATAGTATCTCCATCATAAATAGGAGAAGTGGTGGTCAGACTATAGCAGGTCCATCATATATGGGAGAAGAGATGTTTAGAGTATAGTATCTCCATCATAAATAGGAGAAGTGGTGGTCAGACTATAGCAGGTCCATCATATATGGGAGAAGAGATGTTTAGAGTATAGTATCTCCATCATAAATAGGAGAAGTGGTGGTCAGACTATAGCAGGTCCATCATATATGGGAGAAGAGATGTTTAGAGTATAGTATCTCCATCATAAATAGGAGAAGTGGTGGTCAGACTATAGCAGGTCCATCATATATGGGAGAAGAGATGTTTAGAGTATAGTATCTCCATCATAAATAGGAGAAGTGGTGGTCAGACTATAGCAGGTCCATCATATATGGGAGAAGAGATGTTTAGAGTATAGTATCTCCATCATAAATAGGAGAAGTGGTGGTCAGACTATAGCAGGTCCATCATATATGGGAGAAGAGATGTTTAGAGTATAGTATCTCCATCATAAATAGGAGAAGTGGTGGTCAGACTATAGCAGGTCCATCATATATGGGAGAAGAGATGTTTAGAGTATAGTATCTCCATCATAAATAGGAGAAGTGGTGGTCAGACTATAGCAGGTCTATCATATATAGGAGAAGTGATGGTCAGACTATAGCAGGTCCAATATATATGGGAAAGGATGTTCAGATTATAGCAAGCACCACATATATGGGAGAAGAGATGGTTATAGTATAGCTCCCTACTGAGTGAAGAGCTTTAACTGACTCAGCAGGGGGAGTGATTGACCTCTGTAGAGAGACCACTGCTTCCACACAGAAAGCAAGGATCCTTCTGTGCTGGCTTTCCTACTCAGACTGTAGTTGCTTTCTAAAGAAAGACAAAGACTTTGCACATCCTTCAGGATCTGTATTTCTTTTAGCCAGTCTGCCCCATTGCATAACCATCTATGTGACATGCTAATATCCCGATTCAGTTTTGCTGCTTCCCGTCTCACCTGTCCACCACCATCCTGCTCATTAAAAAACAAATCAGCATCACCAGTTCTGTCCAAAGAGCAAAGAGTCAACCCTGACAGCTGAACCATTAAGTGGCCAGGTGAAGGGGGGTTATATCATATGGCTGGAGAACATAACAAAACCCTAAACATCTTTCATATACAGTTTGTACTCGAATTGAGTTATTAGCTTTTTGCCTGAAGTTCCTCTTTAATTATATATGTGCTCATTGGCCAACAAAACAACAAACCTTTTCTCTGCAGCAAAAGCTAGCCAAGATTTGCTACTTACATAACATGGAGCTACATAAAACAGAGACATGCAACAGCAGCTCCGTTTATGTACTTGCTCTGCATTTGAACAGATTACCAACAGTGGAGTTAAAGCATGACCCCACGAGACTCCGAGATAGGCATGATCACTGGTGCCGGGCTGAAAGCGCCGCGTTCCGTGGCTTTTTGAAGGACGGAATCTCAAGTGTATAAGCGACGGCTCAGAACGCAAAATGCAGAATGAAAATATTTGCTGCATGGGAGGGGGCCCTCGGTTGATGAACATGAGAGATGTAGACTTGGGGCCAGGACAGCTTATCACCAGTCTGCAGTACAAGAATTAACATCACAATGCGGCCAATACTGGAGTCTGAAAAGCTGCACACAAACAAATATGTAAGCAGCGGACTGAACGCCGGGAGGTCAATTGCTGTGAAATAGTTTAGTGAATCCCATTCCCAACAACGCCACCATGATGGCAGCCTTGGGGTGTGCCTACCACACCATCTTCATATATATCCCAGCACACTCTCCAGTTAGTACATGCATTTGCAAATATATATGAAACCACACTGCCACATCACATCAAGGTACTTCTTCAAAGTGTGGTCCCTAACTGAGAACTGATCTGAGCTCCCAACGGGGGACATATGTAGCAATGAATACATTGAGAGAGTGAGTATGCCTGGGAGGTGTCCCAGACCTAACACATCAAAAGCCCAACATTACTCAATGGCAGCTGGAGACCCCCAGTGTGTGTCTGTACCATACCAAACCCAACAAAGCAAAGATGGCAGCCATTTAGATCGCCTTGCATCTAGTTAGTTACAGTATTGATTGATTTGAGTGGCTGCAATGACATACAGACAGACAGACAGACAGAGAGAGACAGAAAGAGAGAGGAGAGAGAGAGAGAGAGAGAGAGAGAGAGACAGAAAGAGAGAGAGAGAGAGAGAGAGAGAGAGAGAGAGAGAGATAGATAGATAGATAGATAATGAGGCAGCCTAAGGTGGTAGCATCAGCACTGGAGCGCCTACTCTCCCCTACTGACAGCTTGGCCGGCTTCCGCCTCTTGTCCTGCTGAAAGGTCCCTTTCTCCTGACATTTTAAGACAGGGGTAGGCAACCCTGAGACTCCAGCTCTGCTGACACTACAAATCACATCATATCTCTACCTGTCAGAGTCTTGCAATGCATCACTGCTGCCAAGTCAGCTGCTGAGGAGCTCTCTGCATTCCCACACACTGGACAAAACGGTATTCAATATCAAAATATCTCCCTTAGTAAGCCCTGATGAAGGGGGTATTTGTATGAGCCGCGGAAACGCGTCAGTTCTTTCTATACTGTGAATACTATCCGGGTTGCACTCCTTACCGATACCGAGTGCCGAAAGCAACAGATCGGTAAATCAGCCAATTAGGTAAGACCTCTGCTACATGGAAGTCGAACACTAAGCACTGGAAATAGAAGAGGTCAACAGGTTGTAAAAATACAGTTCTTTATTAGTGCTGTATAACAATATAACAGAAGACAATGGCTTATACATTTCAATCCTCTCATTTATAACAGGCATATTCATAAAGAACTGAGAGAGGAATAAACACTTATTAGTAGACATGGGCCAAATATAGCTTAGACCAGGGGGTCATAGAACAAGGAAAAGACAGCAAGTACCGGCATGTAACCTATTGTAACTGTTCAGTCATTATCTTCATTGTGCCAACCGCTCAGAAGGTGACCCATGGGGTTAATGCACAGTGCTGCTCTTTGCCTTCCTTTATAAAGAAGCTTATCGGTGTAGATTCAAAGACCAGCATGGCAGCCAGTCTGGGTTTAGGAAGTTCCACGGAAGAGCTTACCAATCTGACGCCAAAGAAGGTGAGCAAAGAAAAAATTCTAACAAATATTGGTTTTGATGCTTCTTTGTACGTAGCGCGCTTTGCGGGCGCGAGACCTGTGAAATTCTGCAGAAAACAGTAATAGATGCGACGCATGACAAATATTAAATATCGCTCCATAAGATATAATACAGCGGACTTCTCGCTGCCCTCTGTACTGGGCGCCAGGTGCCTGCATGCAAATTGCAGCAGAGCTCAAACCTGCAGGAGGACATTTCAAAGCCGCACAATGTTCTTGATGCACCCAGCTGCACTGTTAGTGAAAAGCGGCTTGTGACATTGCCAGAGACATGCTCCGCCGGATTCGTACATTGTGTGGTTTAGCTGGAAGCGTTCAGGGGATAAGATGCAGTTCTTCAGCACCTGGGGATGTAAACAAAAAAAAAGAGGTGCCAATGTTACGCAGAGTTATAACATGAGAAGAGAGAGGGGGAGAGAGAGGGGGCGGGAAGAGAGAGAGAGAGGGTGGAAGAGAGAGGGAGAGAAGAGAAGAATGAGAGGAATGAAAACCCCCACAACAAGGGTACACTGTCAAATGGGGTTCTGGAATGAAGAGACAACTGAGGAGCATGAAACCCCAAACCAAGGGAACACTGAAACTTGCGTTGTAGAACCTCCCACTTCGGGTTCTAGATTGAAGAGACGGCTGAAAACCTTGGAAACCCCAAAACAAGGGAACACTGACACTTGGGCTTCTAGAATGAAGAGAAAGCCGAAGTACTCAAAACTCCGGAACAAGGGTGAACTAATACATGGAGCCCCAAAACAAATATTCATAGACAACTGAGGAAAACACCAGAACAGGGGAACACTGACACTTGAGGTTCTAGAATGGAGACAGATGAAGAACAGAAGACATTTACAGGCACTAGGAGTCTCCACTTACCTGATGTAAGAGGAAGAGGAGTCACAGCCACCTTCTACCCCCGGAGGTCCATAATGTCCAGGGATTCCTGGATTTCCAGGGTGGCCGGGTTGCCCAGGAAAGCCCACAGACCCTGGATTTCCAATGACTTCCTTTCCTGGAAAACCTTGGAGGGGAAATAAAGAAATATCAGTGTTCTAAAACAAAAGTCAGGCTGAAAGCTTCCAGGTGCTAGAGTAAAGCAATTACCTATCACTCCGGGAGGTCCTGTTGGGCCTTCTTTAGCTTTTCCTGGAGCACCTCTCTCTCCTTGATATCCTTTGGATCCTAAAATATTAACAGAGACCATTACATGAAGTAATAGGAATCTTAGAAACCTAGACACTGATGTCTCATAAATTAGTAGATGCCGTGGGGAAAAAAATCTTGGGCTCTCCAATAGTGAGATCTCAGCACTTGAGTTCCATGGTTTGCACACCTACCATCGTCACCATACAAGGAAACACAATATTTCACTAGAGCTTTTTGTTCTTGGAAGGAAGCATGTTTATCTGATGATCATAGTGCTAATCCAGAAAATCCTGATATCAATGGACCACACAGGGTCCTTTAATCAAGCTGTGCTGTCCAAAAACAACAGGCCTTTCTAGTGAAGACTATGGTTATCTAATACTCATTTCCTTGCAGGAAGAAGGTGTTCTGGGAATAAATATTTTATGACATGATTGATGGTGTCACCACAGTTGACCCATGTGCCATATACAGTAACTGCTTTGTGTGTGACTAGTACATGTATACTATATGGTCTAAAGTTTGTGGACACTGGGCCATCGCACCTATGTCAGTTGTTTGGACATCCCATTACACAAATGGCCATTTATATGGAATTCCCCCTCCACCACCTTTCTGGGAAGTCTTTCCACAAGAGTTTAGCATGTGTCTGTGGGAACCTGTGCCCATTAAGCCAGAAGAACATATATGAGGTCAGATACTGATGTTGGATGAGAAGGCCTGGCTCACCATCACCAGGGGTTTCCACATACATTTGGTCATACAGTATACCTTCTAAAAAAAAGAACCTTCAGAAAGGGTCCCAATCTCCTTTCTTTTGTAATTAACTCAGTGCAATGCAGGAAGCAGCAGGGAAAGGATATCCTGGTAAAACCTGTTTTAGCAGGTGGAGGTAGATTCCATGTTGCTTCAGCTTTGTAGCAGGAGCAACCCAAAAGATATAAAATGCCAATGGGCGACTGATCAGACCTCTCAACTCCTAAATCTTTAGTCTTGTTTTGTCAATAATCTGCTCAAGTACAGCCACTTGTAGTAAGTCATTCACACATCCAACACCAAATAGTATCCAGAAACAACAAACTTCACTTAGATCTCCATGCATCAAGCCCACTATAAAGCCCACAAACATCCATGGTTCCAGCCAACTTTTGGGGTAAACTTTAAGGCCCAGTAAAATAGAATCGGAAACTGTACGTGAAGAAGTTGGACTAAAAAAAGAGAAAGAGGAAACCCTGACTCCCCCTACTGTCCTCTTCTTTTCCTCCTCACCCTGTCTCAAAAGTAGAGTAGAGTAACATGTGGGATACCTTGCTTCCCTGGGTATCCATTCTGGCCTGGTTGTCCAAATGCTCCATTAACTCCAGGTTCTCCCTGCTCTCCTGGTAGCCCCTGAGGTCCTGGAGGTCCAGGTTCTCCTGGTTTTAATTCCAAATCCCAGATAGGGACAGGCTGTGCCTCTTTCTCCCGCAAGACTGACTCCAATTTTATCAGGTGAGCTGAGAAATGACAAAATGCATAAGAGAGAATTTCATTCCATATAGAACTACATCAAGAACCAGAAGAACATTGAGATATTCTCAGCAGCAGACATCCAGTTGACAGGCACTTACCCTGTATGAGCCTCTCACACACCTGATTCACCAAGTGGTAGATGGTGGAGACAGATTGAGGTTCCCCCTGTTTTTAAGAGATGTGACCTTTACATTAGAGCCTGAAGTAGGGTATTGTTTTAGAACAAGCAGCTGCCGAAATCCTTACATCCCACCAGCCTAAGCTTTGTTCCAGTCCAAATGGAAACATACAGTACATGTGGGTGAGCATGTGACATTTAGTCATTTTTGGTCCCTTCAAATAATTAAAAATAACAGTTTCCCTGTCCTGGAAATTCTTACAATACAAGAACTGATGAGGAAAGGAGTGATTTTCTGTCCTGACCTATCACAGCACACGGGGCTGAGCTCAAGAGAGAAGCAATTAGTCTCTGTATGGAGCTGTGCTAATTGAAACTCACCTTCTCGCCTTTCTCACCTCGAGTGCCGGGAAGACCCTGCGAAAACCAGAGAAGTCATGATAAGTAATTGATCAACACACAGAATAGAAACTCTATGTATAAATAGAGACCGGTGACATCACGGAGAATGCAGCCTATCCATTCGCTGTCGCTGAGTGATATCACTTCTTCTAGTCAATCTTAAAATAGCTGTCACCGAGTTGCTTTTAATGGAAATACAATTACACACCTCATATAACTGAGTATCTTGAATCGGCTTCCTGAACTAATGAGATACAACTAATGGAAGGGAAAACATTTAACACATTCACCAGAATCCTCTAAAATATTCGTCAGTGCGTCAACGGCTCACGTCAGCGAGAATGGAGAACATTTATTTTCTGCTATGACTCTAAAGGTCCTTATAGATGGTACCTCCACCTTGTGCTTTCCATATAGGACTGGTTCTTCAGGTAGACCCTCCCCCCTCTAACCTCCACCCCATTATTACAAGAGAATGAAAGGCGCACAGTCGCCATTTTTGTACCATGTCCCATTACTCCCAATATATAGAACCTGACCAGGACCAAAGGTGGTCAAGTCCACCATCTAGACATTTCAGGCTCTCCCGTACCTACCGTGGGCCCAACTTCTCCAACAGATCCTCTATCTCCAGGACTTCCAGTTAGTCCTTGGACCCCTTGAATCCCCTAAAAAAGAAAAAAGTATTAAAAAGTGGAATTTCGATAGCTAAATTATTCATGGTACCGCCAGGTGAGGCAATATGTCACCTATGTAATGTTGTCTATAAAGCATCCCTAGAATTTAGTAGTGATTCATAATGTTTCAAAGACCTAGAGCTGGTCAGGCTCCACCCCTCCAGTACCTTGTTATTTGGAGGCCAGCATTAATATGTAGAACACAGTGTGCTATTGGAGGTAGATTTTGTTTGCTTTTTACACAGAACTGCCATATTCCACCATTCCACAGCCCAGAAAAGATGGCTGTAGGTTACCTGATCCACAAAGATCCTCTAAGCAGCCAATTCCATCCTTGGTGCTGCTGCTGGAGACTCCTCTAAGCAGATCCTTCCACCCTTGTGCTGCTGCTGGAGACTCCTCTAAGCAGATCCTTCCACCCTTGTGCTGCTACTGGAGACTCCTCTAAGCAGCCTCTTCCACCCTTGTGCTGCTGCTTGAGACTCCTCTAAGCAGCCTCTTCCACCCTTGGTCCCTGCTGCTGGAGTCTCCTCTAAGCAGCCCCTTCCACCCTTGGTGCTGCTGCTGGAGTCTGCTCTAAGCAGCCCCTTCCACCCTTGTGCTGCTGCTGGAGTCTCCTCTAAGCAGCCTCTTCCACCCTTGTGCTGCTGCTGGAGTCTCCTCTAAGTAGCCCCTTCCTCCATTGGTGGTGCTGCTGCTGGAGTCTCCTCTAAGAAGTCCCTTCCACCCTTGTGCTGCTGCTGGAGTCTCCTCTAAGTAGCCCCTTCCACCATTGGTGGTGCTGCTGCTGGAGTCTCCTCTAAGAAGTCCCTTCCGCCTTTGTGCTGCTGCTGGAGTCTCCTCAAAGAAGCCCCTTTCACCCTTGTGCTGCTGCTGGAGTCTGCTCTAAGCAGCCCCTTCCACCCTTGTGCTGCTGCTGGAGTCTCCTCTAAGTAGCCCCTTCCACCCTTGATGCTGCTGCTGGAGTCTCCTCTAAGTAGCCCCTTCCACCCTTGATGCTGCTGTATGCAGCTGATGATCCGGAAACGTTCCTTAAGTATTTTTGTCTTTGTATACGGTCCTCCCGTATTCTCGCCGATGATCCGTGACACTGTCGCTGTGCGAGCCTCGTCGCTGTGTGGATGCGTAATAAATAAAGAATAGGTTTGAGCAAAAAAAAGGTGGTGACAAAGCGGCACGAATACGTTGTAGCGTTGTTTATACAGATCCTTGTGAACCAGACCATGCTACCATGGGCACGGCTTGGCGCCCAGCATGGTCTGGTTCACAAGGATCTGTGTAAACAACGCTACAATGTATGGGCGCCAAGCCGTGCCCATGGTAGCATGGTCTGGTTCACAAGGATCTGTATAAATAACGCTACAGTGTAAAGACAAATCACAAACATTTTATTGAAGCTTCAAAAAGTCATTTTACATAAAGAAAAAAAAAGTCATTTTAAATCTGCAGCTTTCATTTAAAGGAGAACTACGGGGGAAGTGTTTTTCCTCATAGTTCTCCTTAGAACTGTACCTGCCTCCTCCGTCATCTGTTCCGCCAGTCAGCGCTGTAGGATCGGAGCGGGGACAATCCCTGCAGGGAGCCGTGAGTGACAGTCACGGCTCTCTGCTGGCACATGATGGAGAAGTGAGCGAGCGCCGGTATGTGTTCGCTCACTTCCCGATCTACTGAGCCGACGTGTGACAGTTTCATTGTCACAGGTCGGCTAGAACTATGAGGCTGAGTCATTTTCACTCGCCTCATAGTTCTCCTTTAAATCATAGCAAGTGATCCTACCATAAAGGTCATTGTATGAGCATTTCCTGTTATAGGGTGACAACGCTCCCGTCCATGTCTCCCGCATGGTGTTCCTGCGTTGTCCGATGGACGCGACAAGTGGCCGTGTCAACACACATTACATGTATTACAAGTATAGTCCACTGATGTCACCATCGGGAAACCCACTGTGAGAAATGCCATCAGCTACTACCGGAGGGCATGTAGTCAGTAGGTGGCTGAAGGAGTTCAGCAGCACTGAGGTGTAACAAAGTATAAAAAAAAGGGGAAAATTAGGATTTTATTTGACAAATGGCGATTATTTATAAGACTCTGCGCTTTGGCAAACTAATTGTCACTCATTAGGGGGGTTAAATCTATTTATATGTGTGTGTCCCTCATGGCTGTGTGTTGGGGGAACGGAAGAGAGCAACTAAAAAGAACTGCAGCAGGCCTGACCTAACAACTGTTTCCCAAAGGATGATCCGCAGGGGCGGTCTTTTGGTGCCCAAAGACTCGGAGATCGTCTAGCCAGCCTGGGCTCAGGCATATGAGTACATCCCATCCGAGGGGGGCACATACGGAGAAAGAAAACAAGGCAGAGCTGAACAGATATGGTGTCTTAAGGGGAGAGTAGAGTTCACGGCAACCAACAATTATTTGGCAGAACAGCCCCCGGGTCTATAAGGGGAACTGGTGTTGCTTGCATATGGTTAGTTGCAATAGATACCTCGACTAGCAAGTTGGGGGGTCTTATATTAGACAAGCATGTCTATAAGTGGGGGTTCCCTTTATACATTTACATTAAGGAACGGATATGTGTTTCTCTTCTTACCCGGGGTCCAGGGGGGCCGGGGAGGCCTGTATTTCCCTCCAATCCTCGTACACCCTAGAAATAGGAAGACAAACACTGATAACGTATGCAGCGGGCACAGTACATGTGACACATATGGGTTTACTTAAAACAAAGTAGCAGCGCACCGTAACCCCTAGCCACCGACTCTGGGCAGCTTTTCATGGTTCTATGCTGATAGCTATCGTCTGATTGGCTGCTAGAAATTCAGCACAGGACCCCATCTTCAATAAAAGATAAGTGGGGCACCTACAGCAAATGGTCTAAAAAAATGAACTGAAAAGCGTACAAAAAAAGATTTTCCCTTTCATGCGGGGGTAGGAGTGGTCCCTGCCCCAGTCGAGCACGGTGTGTGGTGGTGGTGGTGGTGG